>NC_057801.1:20118361-20330027 GCF_018294505.1 Triticum aestivum
GTTAGTTCAAACAGTGGTTGAAATGTATGCGGGTTCTGTTGGATGGACAGCTCCCGCATCAGTATCCTTGGACGGGTCTCCTCTATTCGTGGACAGATGCCGGAGCAAATTTATCGGTTAGCACATGAGATGCCCTCATCGCTCGAGCCATGCCACATGGCAGGCTGTGCAAATCTAAGAAACCTGTTACAATTCCAATAACTATCCTTAATTAGATACAACACTTTGCGACATTGCAGACACGCCTTAATTAGATATACAGTTGTAGCCATCAAACAATCAGAGTCCGCGTGCGGTGCTGGGCGCTGAATCGATCAAAGTATAGATCGATTGGCTGGTAGTAATTGTATACGTGCGTGTCCTGTTCCGGCTACAACTCCTAGCACTACACGTCCACGTACGTCCAGGGAAGGATCGATTGTTAGCCAGAAGTTAGTTGCGGATCGATTGTTAGCAAGAAGCTACAAGTGCTTCCCTTCATCGTCGTTCATCGTCCCGTGCCAGTCGTCGGAAGTACTACGGCAGCTCGACACCGGGCGTCGGCAAACATGACAGACCATATTTGACCAAAATTCAAAAAAACTTAAATAATTATTTAGAAACACTAATATTCTTGAATAATTATTTAGTAACACTAATACTTCTTGAATAAGTATTTTGACCATAGTTTGACCAGATTTAACAAAAACTAAAAAAAATAAAAAAAAACAGAAATTTGAGCATAACTTTTTTTTCCTTTTAGAATTTGAGGATTCTAAAAGTTTGCAAACAGGGAATGTCATGGGAATGGAGATCTGCCGCACCGACATTAGCCTAGTCGATTAGTTGAAGTATGTTCAAAATTATACCTCCAGAGTCGGACGAGGTCCGCTTTTAGTTGAAGTATGTCGGAAATGTAATGAATTTCGTCCTCTTTATATGAAATCCGTTGTGTTTGCATTAATTCCGTCCGTTAGTTCAAACAGTGGTTGAAATGTATGCGGGTTCTGTTGGATGGACAGCTCCCGCATCAGTATCCTTGGACAGTCTCCTCTGTTCGTGGACAGATGCCGGAGCAAATTTGTCGCTTAGCACCTGAGATGCCCTCATCGCTCGAGCCATGCCACGTGGCAGGCTGTTCAAATCTAGGAAACCTATTACAATTCCAATAACTATCCTTAATTAGATACAACAATTTGCGACATTGCAGACACGCCTTAATTAGATATACAGTTGTAGCCATCAAACAATCAGAGTCCGCGTGCGGTGCTGGGCACTGAATCGATCAAAGTATAGATCGATCGGCTGGTAGTAATTGTATACGTGCGTGTCCTGTTCCGGCTACAACTCCTAGCACTACACGTCCACGTACGTCTAGGGAAGGATTGATTTTTAGTCATAAGGTAGTTGCGGATCGATTGTTAGCAAGAAGCTACAAGTGCTTCCCTTCATCGTCGTTCATCGTCCCGTCGCCAGTCGCCGGAAGTACTACGGCAGCTCGACGCCGGGCGTCGGCAAACATGACAGACCATATTTGACCAAAATTCAAAAAAACATAAATAATTATTTAGAAACACTAATATTCTTGAATAATTATTTAGTAACACTAATACTTCTTGAATAATTAGTTTGACCATAGTTTGACCAGATTTAACAAACACTAAAAAAAAATAAAAAAAACAGAAATTTGAGCATAATTTTTTTTCCTTTTAGAATTTTAGGATTCTAAAAGTTTGCAAACAGGGAATGTCATGGGAATGGAGATCTGCCGCGCCGGCATTAGACTAGTCGATTAGTTGAAGTATGTTCAAAATTATACCTCCAGAGTCGGACGAGGTCCGCTTTTAGTTGAAGTATGTCGGAAATGTAATGAATTTCGTCCTCTTTATATGAAATCCGTTGTGTTTGCATTAATTCCGTCCGGTTAGTTCAAACAGTGGTTGAAATGTATGCGGGTTCTGTTGGATGGACAGCTCCCGCATCAGTATCCTTGGACGGTCTCCTCTGTTCGTGGACAGATGCCGGAGCAAATTTGTCGGTTAGCACCTGAGATGCCCTCATCGCTCGAGCCATGCCACATGGCAGGCTGTTCAAATATAGGAAACCTATTACAATTCCAATAACTATCCTTAATTAGATACAACACTTTGCGACATTGCAGATACGCCTTAATTAGATATACAGTTGTAGCCATCAAACAATCAGAGTCCGCGTGCGGTGCTGGGTGCTGAATCGATCAAAGTATAGATCGATCGGCTGGTAGTAATTGTATACGTGCGTGTCCTGTTCCGGCTACAAGTCCTAGCACTACACGTCCACGTACGTCCAGGGAAGGATCGATTGTTAGCCAGAAGTTAGTTGCGGATCGATTGTTAGCAAGAAGCTACAAGTGCTTCACTTCATCATCGTTCGTCGTCCCGTCGCAAGTCGCCGGAAGTACTACGGCAGCTCGACGCCGGGCGTCGGCAAACATGACAGACCAGATTTGACCAAAATTCAAAAAAACTGAAATAATTATTTAGTAACACTAAGATTCTTGAATAATTATTTAGTAACACTAATACTTCTTGAATAATTAGTTTGACCATAGTTTGACCAGATTTAACAAAAAATAAAAAAATTCAAAAAAAATTGAAATTTGAGCATAACTTTTTTTCCTTTTAGAATTTGAGGATTCTAAAAATTTGCAAACAGGGATGTCATGGGAATGGAGATCTGCCGAGCCGGCATTAGACTAGTCGATTAGTTGAAGTATGTTCAAAATTATACCTCTTGAGTTGGACGAGCTCCGCTTTTAGTTAAAGTATGTCGGAAATGTAACGAATTTCGTCCTCTTTATATGAAATCTGTTGTGTTTGCATTAATTCCGTCCGGTTAGTTCAAACAGAGGTTGAAATGTATGCGGGTTCTGTTGGATGGACAGCTCCCGCATCAGTATCCTTGGACGTGTCTCCTCTGTTCATGGACAGATGCCGGAGCAAATTTGTCGGTTAACACATGAGATGCCCTCATCGCTCGAGCCATGCCACATGGCAGGCTGTGCAAATCTAAGAAACCTGTTACAATTCCAATAACTATCCTTAATTAGATACAACACTTTACGACATTGCAGACACGCCTTAATTAGATATATAGTTGTAGCCATCAAACAATCAGAGTCCGCGTGCGGTGCTGGGCGCTGAATCGATCAAAGTATAGATCGATTGGCTGGTAGTAATTGTATATGTGCGTGTCCTATTCCGGCTACAAGTCCTAGCACTACACGTCCACGTACGTCCAGGGAAGGATCGATTGTTAGCCAGAAGCTAAATGCGGATCGATTGTTAGCAAGAAGCTACAAGTGCTTCCCTTCATCGTCGTTCGTCGTCCCGTCGCCAGTCGCCGGAAGTACCACGGCAGCTCGACGCCGGGCGTCGGCAAACATGACAGACCAGATTTGACCAGAACAAAAAAAACATAAATAATTATTTAGAAACACTAATATTCTTGAATAATTATTTAGTAACACTAATACTTCTTGAATAAGTAGTTTGACCATAGTTTGACCAGATTTAACAAAAATAAAAAAAATAAAAAAAACTGAAATTTGAGCATAACTTTTTTTTCCTTTTAGAATTTGAGGATTCTAAAAGTTTGCAAACAGGGAATGTCATGGGAATGGAGATCTGCCGCGCCGGCATTAGACTAGTCGATTAGTTGAAGTATGTTCAAAATTATACCTCCAGAGTCGGACGAGCTCCGCTTTTAGTTGAAGTATGTCGGGAATGTAATGAATTTCGTCCTCTTTATATGAAATCCGTTGTGTTTGCATTAATTCCGTCCGATTAGTTCAAACAGTGGTTGAAATGTATGAGGGTTCTGTTGGATGGACAATTCCCGCATCAGTATCCTTGAACGGGTCTCCTTTGTTCGTGGACAGATGCCGGAGCAAATTTGTCGGTTAGCACATGAGATGCCCTCATCGCTCGAGCCATGCCACATGGCAGGCTGTGCAAATCTAAGAAACCTGTTACAATTCCAATAACTATCCTTAATTAGATACAACACTTTGCGACATTGCAGACATGCCTTAATTAGATATACAGTTGTAGCCATCAAACAATCAGAGTCCGCGTGTGGTGCTGGGCGCTGAATCGATCAAAGTATAGATCGATCGGCTGGTAGTAATTGTATACGTGCGTGTCCTGTTCCGGCTACAACTCCTTGCACTACACGTCCACGTACGTCCAGGGAAGGATCGATTGTTAGCCAGAAGTTAGTTGCGGATCGATTTTTAGCAAGAAGCTACAAGTGCTTCCCTTCATCGTCGTTCATCGTCCCGTCGCCAGTCGCCGGAAGTACTACGGCAGCTCGACGCCGGGCGTCGGCAAACATGACAGACCATATTTGACCAAAATTCAAAAAAACTTAAATAATTATTTAGAAACACTAATATTCTTGAATAACTATTTAGTAACACTAATACTTCTTGAATAAGTAGTTGGACCATAGTTTGACCAGATTTAACAAAAATAAAAAAACAAAAAAAACAGAAATTTGAGCATAACTTTTTTTTCCTTTTAGAATTTGAGGATTCTAAAAGTTTGCAAACAGGGAATGTCATGGGAATGGAGATCTGCCGCGCCGGCATTAGACTAGTCGATTAATTGAAGTATGTTCAAAATTATACCTCCAGAGTCGGACGAGCTCCAATTTTAGTTAAAGTATGTCGGAAATGTAATGAATTTCATCCTCTTTATATGAAATACGTTGTGTTTGCATTAATTCCGTCGGGTTAGTTCAAACAGTGGTTGAAATGTATGCGGGTTCTGTTGGATGGACAGCTCCCGCATCAGTATCCTTGGACGGGTCTCCTCTATTCGTGGACAGATGCCGGAGCAAATTTATCGGTTAGCACATGAGATGCCCTCATCGCTTGAGCCATGCCACATGGCAGGCTGTGCAAATCTAAGAAACCTGTTACAATTCCAATAACTATCCTTAATTAGATACAACACTTTGCGACATTGCAGACACGCTTTAATTAGATATACAGTTGTAGCCATCAAACAATCAGAGTCCGCGTGCGGTGCTGAGCGCTGAATCGATCAAAGTATAGATCGATCGGCTGGTAGTAATTGTATACGTGCGTGTCCTGTTCCGGCTACAACTCCTAGCACTACACGTCCACGTACGTCCAGGGAAGGATCGATTGTTAGCCAGAAGTTAGTTGCGGATCGATTGTTAGCAAGAAGCTACAAGTGCTTCCCTTCATCGTCGTTCATCGTCCCGTCGCCAGTCGCCGGAAGTACTACGGCAGCTCGACGCCGGGCGTCGGCAAACATGACAGACCATATTTGACCAAAATTCATAAAAACTTAAATAATTATTTAGAAACACTAATATTCTTGAATAATTATTTATTAACACTAATACTTCTTGAATAAGTAGTTTGACCATAGTTTGACCAGATTTAACAAAAACAAAAAAACAAAAAAAACTGAAATTTGAGCATAACTTTTTTTTTCCTTTTAGAATTTGAGGATTCTAAAAGTTTGCAAACAGGGAATGTCATGGGAATGGAGATCTGCCGCGCCGGCATTAGACTAGTCGATTAGTTGAAGTATGTTCAAAATTATACCTCCAGAGTCGGACGAGCTCCAATTTTAGTTAAAGTATGTCGGAAATGTAATGAATTTCATCCTCTTTATATGAAATACGTTGTGTTTGCATTAATTCCGTCCGGTTAGTTCAAACAGTGGTTGAAATGTATGCGGGTTCTGTTGGATGGACAGCTCCCGCATCAGTATCCTTGGACGGGTCTCCTCTATTCGTGGACAGATGCCGGAGCAAATTTATCGGTTAGCACATGAGATGCCCTCATCGCTCGAGCCATGCCACATGGCAGGCTGTGCAAATCTAAGAAACCTGTTACAATTCCAATAACTATCCTTAATTAGATACAACACTTTGCGACATTGCAGACACGCCTTAATTAGATATACAGTTGTAGCCATCAAACAATCAGAGTCCGCGTGCGGTGCTGGGCGCTGAATCGATCAAAGTATAGATCGATTGGCTGGTAGTAATTGTATACGTGCGTGTCCTGTTCCGGCTACAACTCCTAGCACTACACGTCCACGTACGTCCAGGGAAGGATCGATTGTTAGCCAGAAGTTAGTTGCGGATCGATTGTTAGCAAGAAGCTACAAGTGTTTCCCTTCATCGTCGTTCATCATCCCGTGCCAGTCGTCGGAAGTACTACGGCAGCTCGACGCCGGGCGTCGGCAAACATGACAGACCATATTTGACCAAAATTCAAAAAAACTTAAATAATTATTTAGAAACACTAATATTCTTGAATAATTATTTAGTAACACTAATACTTCTTGAATAAGTAGTTTGACCATAGTTTGACCAGATTTAACAAAAACTAAAAAAAATAAAAAAAACAGAAATTTGAGCATAACTTTTTTTTCCTTTTAGAATTTGAGGATTCTAAAAGTTTGCAAACAGGGAATGTCATGGGAATGGAGATCTGCCGCACCGACATTAGCCTAGTCGATTAGTTGAAGTATGTTCAAAATTATACCTCCAGAGTCGGACGAGGTCCGCTTTTAGTTGAAGTATGTCGGAAATGTAATGAATTTCGTCCTCTTTATATGAAATCCGTTGTGTTTGCATTAATTCCGTCCGTTAGTTCAAACAGTGGTTGAAATGTATGCGGGTTCTGTTGGATGGACAGCTCCCGCATCAGTATCCTTGGACGGGTCTCCTCTATTCGTGGACAGATGCCGGAGCAAATTTATCGGTTAGCACATGAGATGCCCTCATCGCTCGAGCCATGCCACATGGCAGGCTGTGCAAATCTAAGAAACCTGTTACAATTCCAATAACTATCCTTAATTAGATACAACACTTTGCGACATTGCAGACACGCCTTAATTAGATATACAGTTGTAGCCATCAAACAATCAGAGTCCGCGTGCGGTGCTGGGCGCTGAATCGATCAAAGTATAGATCGATTGGCTGGTAGTAATTGTATACGTGCGTGTCCTGTTCCGGCTACAACTCCTAGCACTACACGTCCACGTACGTCCAGGGAAGGATCGATTGTTAGCCAGAAGTTAGTTGCGGATCGATTGTTAGCAAGAAGCTACAAGTGTTTCCCTTCATCGTCGTTCATCATCCCGTGCCAGTCGTCGGAAGTACTACGGCAGCTCGACGCCGGGCGTCGGCAAACATGACAGACCATATTTGACCAAAATTCAAAAAAACTTAAATAATTATTTAGAAACACTAATATTCTTGAATAATTATTTAGTAACACTAATACTTCTTGAATAAGTAGTTTGACCATAGTTTGACCAGATTTAACAAAAACTAAAAAAAATAAAAAAAACAGAAATTTGAGCATAACTTTTTTTTCCTTTTAGAATTTGAGGATTCTAAAAGTTTGCAAACAGGGAATGTCATGGGAATGGAGATCTGCCGCACCGACATTAGCCTAGTCGATTAGTTGAAGTATGTTCAAAATTATACCTCCAGAGTCGGACGAGGTCCGCTTTTAGTTGAAGTATGTCGGAAATGTAATGAATTTCGTCCTCTTTATATGAAATCCGTTGTGTTTGCATTAATTCCGTCCGTTAGTTCAAACAGTGGTTGAAATGTATGCGGGTTCTGTTGGATGGACAGCTCCCGCATCAGTATCCTTGGACAGTCTCCTCTGTTCGTGGACAGATGCCGGAGCAAATTTGTCGCTTAGCACCTGAGATGCCCTCATCGCTCGAGCCATGCCACGTGGCAGGCTGTTCAAATCTAGGAAACCTATTACAATTCCAATAACTATTCTTAATTAGATACAACACTTTGCGACATTGCAGACACGCCTTAATTAGATATACAGTTGTAGCCATCAAACAATCAGAGTCCGCGTGCGGTGCTGGGTGCTGAATCGATCAAAGTATAGATCGATCGGCTGGTAGTAATTGTATACGTGCGTGTCCTGTTCCGGCTACAAGTCCTAGCACTACACGTCCACGTACGTCCAGGGAATGATCGATTGTTAGCCAGAAGCTAGTTGCGGATCGATTGTTAGCAAGAAGCTACAAGTGCTTCACTTCATCATCGTTCGTCGTCCCGTCGCAAGTCGCCGGAAGTACTACGGCAGCTCGACGCCGGGCGTCGGCAAACATGACAGACCAGATTTCACCAAAATTCAAAAAAACTGAAATAATTATTTAGTAACACTAACATTCTTGAATAATTATTTAGTAACACTAATACTTCTTGAATAAGTAGTTTGACCATAGTTTGACCAGATTTAACAAAAAATAAAAATAATTCAAAAAAATTGAAATTTGAGCATAACTTTTTTTCCTTTTAGAATTTGAGGATTCTAAAAATTTGCAAACAGGGAATGTCATGGGAATGGAGATCTGCCGCGCCGGCATTAGACTAGTCGATTAGTTGAAGTATGTTCAAAATTATACCTCCTGAGTCGGACGAGCTCCGCTTTTAGTTGGACTATGTCGGAAATGTAATGAATTTCGTCCTCTTTATATGAAATCCGTTGTGTTTGCATTAATTCCGTCCGGTTAGTTCAAACAGTGGTTGAAATGTATGTGGGTTCTGTTGGATGGACAACTTCGGCATCAGTATCCTTGGACGGGTCTCCTCTGTTCGTGGACAGATGCCGGAGCAAATTTGTCGGTTAGCACCTGAGATGCCCTCATCGCTCGAGCCATGCCACATGGCAGGCTGTCCAAATCTAAGAAACCTGTTACAATTCTAATAAGTATCCTTAATTAGGTACAACACTTTGCGACATTGCAGACACGCCTTAATTAGATATACAGTTGTTGCCATCAAACAATCAGAGTCCGCGTGCGGTGCTGGGCGCTGAATCGATCAAAGTATAGATCGATCGGCTGGTAGTAATTGTATACATGCGTGTCCTGTTCCAGCTACAAGTCCTAGCACTACACGTCCACGTACGTCCAGGGAAGGATCGATTGTTAGCCAGAAGCTAGTTGCTGATCGATTGTTAGCAAGAAGCTACAAGTGCTTCCTTCATCATCGTTCGTCGTCCCGTTGCCAGTCGCCGGAAGTACTACAGCAGCTCGACGCCGGGCGTCGGCAAACATGACAGACCAGATTTGACCAAAATTCAAAAAAACTGAAATAATTATTTAGTAACACTAATATTCTTGAATAATTATTTAGTAATACTAATACTTCTTGAATAAGTAGTTCGACCATAGTTTGACCAGATTTAACAAAAATTAAAAAAAAATAAAAAAAACTGAAATTTGAGCATAGCTTTTTTTTTTCCTTTTAGAATTTGAGGATTCAAAAAATTTGCAAACAAGGAATGTCATGGGAATGGAGATCTGCCGCGCCGGCATTAGACTAGTCGATTAGTTGAAGTATGTTTAAAATTATACCTCCAGAGTCAGACGAGCTCCGATTTTAGTTGAAGTATGTCGGAAATGTAATGAATTTCGTCATGTTTATATGAAATCTGTTGTGTTTGCATTAATTCCGTCCTGTTAGTTCAAATAGTGGTTGAAATTTATGCGGGTTCTGTTGGATGGGCGGCTCCCGCATCAGTGTCCTTGGACGGGTCTCCTCTGTTCGTGGACAGATGCCGGAGCAAATTTGTCAGTTAGCACCGGAGATGCCCTCATCGCTCGAGCCATGCCACATGGCAGGCTGTCCAAATCTAAGAAACCTGTTACAATTCCAATAACTAGCCTTAATTAGATATACAGTTGTAGCCATCAAACAATCAGAGTCCGCGTGCAGTGCTGGGCGCTGAATCCAGCAAATTATAGATCGATCGGCTGGTAGTAATTGTATACGTGCGTGTCCTGTTCCGGCTACAAGTCCTAGCACTACACGTCCACGTACGTCCAGGGAAGGATCGATTGTTAGCCAGAAACTAGTTGCGGATCGATTTTTAGCAAGAAGCTACAAGTGCTTTCCTTCATCGTCGTTCGTCGTCCCGTCGCCAGTCGCCGGAAGTACTACGGCAGCTAGACACCGGGCGTCAGCAAACATGACAGAACAGATTTGACCAAAATTTTAAAAAAACTGAAATAATTATTTAGTAACACTAATATTCTTGAATAATTATTTAGTAACACTAATACTTCTTGACTAAGTAGTTTGACCATTGTTTGACCATATTTAACAAAAATTTAAAAAAATAAAAGAAACTGAAATTTGAGCATAACTTTTTTTTCCTTTTAAAATTTGAGGATTCTAAAATTTTGCAAACAAGGAATGTCATGGGAATGGACATCTGCCGCGCCGGCATTAGACTAGTCGATTAGTTGAAGTATGTTCAAAATTATACCTCCAGAGTCGGACGAGCTCCGCTTTTAGTTGAAGTATGTCGGATATGTAATGAATTTCGTCCTGTTTATATTAAATCCATAGTGTTTGCATTAATTCCGTCCGGTTAGTTCAAACAGTGGTTGAAATGTATGCGGGTTTTGTTGGATGGACAACTCCCACATCAGTATCCTTGGACGGGTCTCCTCTGTTCGTGGACAGATGCCGGATCAAATTTGTCGGTTAGTACCTGAGATGCCCTCATTGCTCGAGCCATGCCACATGGCAAGCTGTCCAAACTAACAAACCTGTTACAATTCCAATAACTATCCTTAATCAGATACAACACTTTGCGACATTGCAGACACGCCTTAATTAGATATACAGTTGTAGCCATCAAACAATCAGAGTCCGCGTGCGGTGCTGGACGCTAAATCGATCAAATTATAGATCGATCGGCTGGTAGTAATTGTATACATGCATGTCTTGTTCCGGCTACAATTCCTAGCACTACACGTCCACCTACGTCCAGGGAAGGATCGATTGTTAGCCAGAAGCTAGTTGCGGATCGATTGTTAGCAAGAAGCTACGAGTGCTTCCCTTCGTCGTCGTTCGTCGTCCCGTCGCCCGTCGCCGGAAGTACTACGGCAGCTCGACGCCGGGCGTCGGCAAACATGACAGACCAGATTTGACCAAAATTCAAAAAAACTTAAATAATTATTTAGTAACACTAATATTCTTGAATAATTATTTAGTAACATTAATACTTCTTGAATCAGTAGTTTGACCATAGTTTGACCAGATTTAACAAAAATTAAAAAAAAATTAAAAATAACTGAAATTTGAGCATAGTTTTTTCCTTTTAGAATTTGAGGATTCTAAAAATTTGCAAACAGGGAATGTCATGGGAATGGAGACATGCCGCGCCGGCATTAGACTAGTCGATTAGTTCGAGTATGTTCAAAATTATACCTCCAGAGTCGGACGAGCTCCGCTTTTAGTTGAAGTATGTCGGAAATGTAATGCATTTCCTCCTGTTTATATGAAATCAGTTGTGTTTGCATTAATTCCGTCCGGTTATTTCAAACAGTGGTTGAAATGTATGCGGGTTCTGTTAGATGGACAGGTCCCGCATCAGTATCCTTGGACGGGTCTCCTCTGTTCATGGACAGATGCCGGAGCAAATTTGTCAGTTAGCACCCGAGATGCCCTCATCGGTCGAGCCATGCCACATGGCAGGCTGTTCAAATCTAAGAAACCTGTTACAATTCCAATAGCTATCCTTAATTCGATACGACACTTTGCGACATTGCAGACACGCCTTAATTAGATATACAGTTGTAGCCATCAAACAATCAGAGTCCGCGTGTGGTGCTGGGTGCTGAATCAATGAAAGTATAGATCGATCGGCTGGTAGTAATTGTATACGTGCGTGTCCTGTTCCGGCTCCAGGTCCTAGCACTACACATCCACGTACGTCCAGCGAAGGATCGATTGTTAGCCAGAAGCTAGTTGCGGATCAATTATTAGCAAAAGCTACAAGTGCTTCTCTTCATCGTCGTTCGCTGTCCCGTCGCCAGTCGCCGGAAGTACTACGGCACCTCGACGCCGGGCGTCGGCAAACATGACAGACCAGATTTGACCAAAATTCAAAAAAACTAAAATAATTATTTAGTAACACTAATATTCTTGAATAATTATTTAGTAACACTAATACTTCTTGAATAAGTAGTTTGACCATAGTTTGACCAGATTTAACAAAAATTAAAAAAAAAACTGAAATTTGAGCATAACTTTTTTTTCCTTTTAGAATTTGAGGATTCTAAAAATTTGCAAACAGGGAATGTCATGGGAATGGAGATCTGTCGCGCCGGCATTAGACTAGTCAATTACTTGAAGTATGTTCAAAATTATACCTCCAGAGTCGGACGAGCTCCGCTTTTAGTTGAATTATGTCGGAAATATAATGAATTTCGTCCTGTTTATATGAAATCCGTTGTGTTTGCATAAGTTCCGTCCGGTTAGTTCAAACAGTGGTTGAAATGTCTACGGGTTCTGTTGGATGGACATCTCCCGCATCAGTATCCTTGGACGGGTCTCCTCTGTTCATGGACAGATGCCGGAGCAAATTCATCGGTTAGCACCTGAGATGCCCTCATCGCTCGAGCCATGCCACATGGCAGGCTGTGCAAATCTAAGAAATCTGTTACAATTCCAATAACTATCCTTAATTAGATACAACACTTTGCGACATTGAAGACACGCCTTAATTAGATATACAGTTGTAGCCGGAAGATCACAGTCCGCGTGCGGTGCTGGGCGCTGAATCGATCAAAGTATAGATCGACCGGCTGGTAGTAATTGTATAGGTGTGTGTCCTGTTCCGGCTACAAGTCGTAGCACTACACGTCCACGTACGTCCAGGGAAGGATCGATTGTTAGACAGAAGCTAGATGCGGATCGATTGTTAGCAAGAAGCTACAAGTGCTTCCCTTCATCATTGTTCGTCGTCCCATCGCCAGTCGCCGGAAGTACTACGGCACCTCGACGCCGGGCGTCGGCAAACATGACAGACCAGATTTGACCAAAGTTCAAAAAAACTAAAATAATTATATAGTAGCACTAATATTCTTGAATAATTATTTAGTAACACTAATACTTCTTGAATAAGTAGTTTGACCATAGTTTGACCAGATTTAACAAAAAATTAAAAAATCAAAAAAAAAACTGAAATTTGAGCATAACTTTTTTCCTTTTAGAATTTGAGGATTCTAAAAATTTGCAAACACGGAATATCATGGGAATGGAGATCTGCCGCGCCGGCATTAGACTAGTCGATTAATTGAAGTATGTTCAAAATTATACCTCCAGAGTCGGACGAGCTTCGCTTTTAGTTGAAGTATGTCGAAAATGTAATGAATTTCGTCCTGTTTATATGAAATCCGTTGTGTTTGCATTAATTCCGACCGATTATTTCAATCAGTGGTTGAAATGTATGCGAGTTCTGTTGGATGGACAGCTCCCGCATCAGTATCCTTGGACGGGTCTCCTCTGTTCATGGACAGATGCCGGAGCAAATTTGTCGGTTAGCACCTGAGATGCCCTCATCACTCGAGCCATGCCACATGGCAGGCTGTCCAAATCTAAGAAACTTGTTACAATTCCAATAATTATCCTTAATTAGATACAACACTTTGCGACATTGCAGACACGTGTTAATTAGATATACAGTTGTAGCCATCAAACAATCAGAGTCCGCGTGCGGTGCTGGGCGCTGAATCGATCAAACTATAGATCGATCGGCTGGTAGTAATTGTATACGTGCGTGTCCCGTTCCGGCTACAAGTCCTAGCACTACACGTCCACGTACGTCCAGGGAAGGATCGATTGTTAGCCAGAAGCTAGTTGCGGATCGATTGTTAGCAAGAAGCTACAAGTGCTTCACTTAATCATCGTTCGTCGTCCCGTCGCCAGTCGCCGGAAGTACTACGGCAGCTCGACGCCGGGCGTCGGCAAACATGAGAGACCAGATTTGACCAAAATTCAAAAAAACTGAAATAATTATTTAGTAACACTAATATTCTTGAATAACTATTTAGTAACACTAATACTTCTTGAATAAGTAGTTTGACCATAGTTTCACCAGATTTAACAAAAAATAAAAAAAATTCAAAAAAATTGAAATTTGAGCATAACTTTTTTTCCTTTCAGAATTTGAGGATTCTAAAAATTTGCAAACAGGGAATGACATGGGAATGGAGATCTGCCGCGCCGGCATTAGACTAGTCGATTAAGAAGTATGTTCAAAATTATACCTCCTGAATCGGACGAGGTCCGCTTTTAGTTGGACTATGTCGGAAATGTAATGAATTTCGTCCTCTTTATATGAAATCCGTTGTGTTTGCATTAATTCCGTCCGGTTAGTTCAAACAGTGGTTGAAATGTATGCGTGTTCTGTTGGATGGACAGCTTCGGCATCAGTATACTTGGACGGGTCTCCTCTGTTCGTGGACAAATGCCGGAGCAAATTTGTCGGTTAGCACCTGAGATGCCCTCATCGCTCGAGCCATGCCACATGGCAGGCTGTCCAAATCTAAGAAACTTGTTACAATTCCAATAACTATCCTTAATTAGATACAACACTTTGCGACATTGCAAACACGCCTTAATTAGATATACAGTTGTAGCCATCAAACAATCAGAGTCCGCGTGCGGTGCTGGGCGCTGAATCGATCAAAGTATAGATCGATCGGCTGGTATTAATTGTATACATGCGTGTCCTGTTCCGGCTACAAGTCCTAGCACTACACGTCCACGTACGTCCAGGGAAGGATCGATTGTTAGCCAGAAGCTAGTTGCTGATCGATTGTTAGCAAGAATCTACAAGTGCTTCCTTTTAGAATTTGAGGATTTTAAAAATTTGCAAACAAGGAATGTCATGGGAATGGAGATCCGCCGCGCCGACATTAGACTAGTCGATTATTTGAAGTATGTTTGAAATTATACCTCCAGAGTCGGACGAGCTCCGATTTTAGTTGAAGTATGTCGGAAATGTAATGAATTTCGTCCTGTTTATATGAAATCCGTTGTGTTTGCATTAATTCCGTCCTGTTAGTTCAAATAGTGGTTGAAATTTATGCGGGTTCTGTTGGATGGACAGCTCCGGCATCAGTATCCTTGGACGGGTCTCCTCTGTTCGTGGACAGATGCCGAGAAAATTTGTCAGTTAGCACCTGAGATGCCCTCATCGCTCGAGCCATGCCACATGGCAGGCTGTCCAAATCTAAGAAACCTGTTACAATTCCAATAACTAGCCTTAATTAGATACAACACTTTGCGACATTACAGACACGCCTTAATTAGATATACAGTTGTAGCCATAAAACAATCAGAGTCCGCGTGCAGTGCTGGGCGCTGAATCCATCAAATTATAGATCGATTGGCTGGTAGTAATTGTATACGTGTGTATCCTGTTCCAGCTACAAGTCCTAGCACTACACGTCCACGTACGTCCAGGGAAGGATCGATTGTTAGCCAGAAGCTAGTTGCGGATCGATTTTTAGCAAGAAGCTACAAGTGCTTTCCTTCATCGTCGTTCATCGTCCCGTCGCCAGTCGCCGGAAGTACTACGGCAGCTAGACGCCGGGCGTCAGCAAACATGACAGAACAGATTTGACCAAAATTTAAAAAAAACTGAAATAATTATTTAGTAACACTAATATTCTTCAATAATTATTTAGTAACACTAATACTTCTTGAGTAGGTAGTTTGACCATAGTTTGACCATATTTAACAAAAAATAAAAAAAATAAAAAAACTGAAATTTGAGCATAATTTTTTTTCCTTTTAGAATTTGGGGATTCTAAAATTTTACAAACAAGGAATGTCATGGGAATGGAGATCTGCCGCGCCGGCATTAGACTAGTCGATTAGTTGAAGTATGTTCAAAATTATACCTCCAGAGTCGGACGAGCTCCGCTTTTAGTTGAAGTATGTCGGAAATGTAATGAATTTCGTCCTCTTTATATGAAATCCGTTGTGTTTGCATTAATTCCATCCAGTTAGTTCAAACAGTGGTTGAAATTTATGCGGGTTCTATGGGATGAGCAGCTCCCGCATCAGTATCCTTGGACAGGTCTCCTCTGTTCGTGGACAGATGCCGGAGCAAATTTGTCGGTTAGCACTTGAGATGCCCTCATCGCTCGAGCCATGCCACATGGTAGGCTGTCCAAATCTAAGAAATCTGTTACAATTAAAATAACCATCCTTAATTACAACACTTTGCGACATTGCAGACACGCCTTAATTAGATATACAGTTGTAGCCATCAAACAATCAGAGTCCGCGTGCGGTGCTGGGCGCTGAATCGATCAAAGTATAGATAAATCGGCTGATAGTAATTGTATACGTGCGTGTCCTGTTCCGGCTACAAGTCCTAGCATTACACGTGCACGTACGTCCATGGAAGGATCGATTCTTAGCCAGAAGCTAGTTGCGGATCGATTGTTAGCAAGAAGCTACAAGTTCTTTCCTTCATCGTCGTTCGTCGTCCCGTCGCCAGTCGCCGAAAGTACCACGGCAGCTCGACGTCGGGCATCAGCAAACATGACAGACCATATTTGACCAAAATCCAAAAAAACTGAAATAATTGTTTAATAACACTAATATTCTTGAATAATTATTTAGTAACACTAATACTTCTTGAATAAGTAGTTTGACCATAGTTTGACCAGATTTAACAAAAATTAAAAAAAATGAAAAAAAACTGAAATTTGAGCATAACTTTTTTTTACTTTTAGAATTTGAGTATTCTAAAAATTTGCAAACAAGGAATGTCATGGGAATGGAGATCTGCCGTGCCGGCATTAGACTAGTCGATTAGTTGAAGTATGTTCAAAGTTATACCTCCAGAGTCGGACGAGCTCTGCTTTTAGTTGAAGTATATTGGAAATGTAATGAATTTCGTCCTCTTTATATGAAATCCATTGTGTTTGCTTTAATTCCGTACGGTTAGTTCAAAAAGTGGTTGAAATGTATGCGGGTTCTGTTGGATGGACAGCTGCCGCATCAGTATCCTTGGACGGGTCTCCTCTGTTCGTGGAAAGATGCCGGAGCAAATTTATCGGTTAGCACATGAGATGCCCTCATCGCTCGAGCCATGCCACATGGCAGGCTGTGCAAATCTAAGAAACCTGTTACAATTCCAATAACTATCCTTAATTAGATACAACACTTTGCGACATTGCAGACACGCCTTAATTAGATATACAGTTGTAGCCATCAAACAATCAGAGTACTTGTGCGGTGCTGGGCGCTGAATCGATCAAAGTATAGATCAATCGGCTGGTACTAATTGTATACGTGTGTGTCCTGTTCCGGCTACTAGTCCTAGCACTACACGTCCACGTACGTCCTAGGAAGGATCGATTGTTAGTCAGAAGCTAGTTGCGGATCGATTGTTAGCAAGAAGCTACAAGTGCTTTCCTTCATCATCGTTCGTCGTCCCGTTGCCAGTCGCCGGAAGTACTACGTCAGCTCGACACCGGGCGTTGGCAAACATGACAGACCAGATTTGACCAAAATTCAAAAAAACTAAAATAATTATTTAGTAACACTAATTATTCTTGAATAATTATTTAGTCACACTAATACTTCTTGAATAAGTTGTTTGACCATAGTTTGACCAGATTTAACAAAAAATAAAAAAAAATAAAAAAAATTGAGATTTGAGCATAACTTTTTTTCCTTTTAGAATTTGAGGATTCTCAAAATTTGCAAACAAGGAATGTCATGGGAATGGAGATCTGCCGCGCCGGCATTAGACTAGTCGATTAGTTGAAGTATGTTCAAAATTATACCTCCAGAGTCGGACGAGCTCCGCTTTTAGTTGAAATATGTCGGAAATGTAATGAATTTCGTCCTGTTTATATGAAATCCATTGTGTTTGCATTAATTCCGTCCGGTTAGTTCAAACAGTGGTTGAAATGTATGCGGGTTCTGTTGGATGGACAGCTCCCGCATCAGTATCCTTGGACGGGTCTCCTCTGTTCGTGGACAGATGCCGGAGCAAATTTGTCGGTTAGCACATGAGATGCCCTCATCGCTCGAGCCATGCCACATGGCAGGCTGTCCAAATCTAAGAAACCTGTTACAATTCCAATAACTATCCTTAATTAGATACAACACTTTGCGACATTGCAGACACGCCTTAATTAGATATACAGTTGTAGCCATCAAACAATCAGAGTCCGCGTGTGGTGCTAGGCGCTGAATCGATCAAAGTATAGATCGATCGGCTGGTAGTAATTGTATACGTGTGTGTCCTGTTCCGGCTACAAGTCCTAGCACTACACGTCCACGTACGTCCAGGGAAGGATCGATTTTTAGCCAGAAGTTAGTTGCGGATCGATTGTTAGCAGGAAGCTATAAGTGCTTCCCTTCATCGTTGTTCGTCGTCCCGTCGCCAGTCGCCGGAAGTACTACGGCAGCTCGACGCCGGGCGTCGGCAAACACGAGAGACCAGATTTGACCAAAATTCAAAAAAACTGAAATAATTATTTAGTAACACTAATATTCTTGAATAATTATTTATTAACACTAATACTTCTTGAATAAGTAGTTTGACCATAGTTTGACCAGATTTAACAAAAGTTAAAAAAATAAAAAAAAGACTGAAATTTGAGCATAACTTTTTTCCTTTTAGAATTTGAGGCTTCTAAAAGTTTGCAAACAGGGAATGTCATGGGAATGGAGATCTGCCGCACCGGCATTAGACTAGTCGATTAGTTGAAGTATTTTCAAAATTATACCTCCAGAGTCAGATGAGCTGCGCTTTTAGTTGAAGTATGTCGGAAATGTAATGAATTTCGTCCTGTTTATATGAAATCTGTTGTGTTTGCATTAATTCCGTTCGGTTAGTTCAAACAGTGGTTGAAATGTATGCGGGTTCTGTTGGATGGACAGCTCCCGCATCAGTATCCTTGGTCGGGTCTCCTTTGTCCGTGGACAGATACCGGAGCAAATTTGTCGGTTAGCACCTGAGATGTCCTCATCGCTCGAGCCATGCCACATGGCAGGCTGTCCAAATCTAAGAAACCTGTTACAATTCCAATAACTATCCTTAATTAGATACAACACTTTGCGACCTTGCAGACATGCCTTAATTAGATATACAGCTGTAGCCATCAAACAATCAGAGACCGCGTGCGATGCTGGGCGCTGAATCGATCAAAGTGTAGATCAATCGACTGGTAGTAATTGTATACGTGCGTGTCCTGTTCCGGCTACAAGACCTAGCACTACACGTCCACGTACGTCCAGGAAAGGATCGATTGTTAGCTAGAAGCTAGTTGCGGGTCGATTGTTAGCAAGAAGCTACAAGTGCTTCCCTTCATCGTCGTTCATCGTCCCGTCGCCAGCCGCCGGAAGTACTACGGCAGCTCGACGCCGGGAGTCGGCAAACATGACAGACCAGGTTTGACCAAAATTCAAAAAACTGTACTATTTATTTAGTAACACTAATATTTTTGAATGTTTATTTAGTAACACTAATACTTCTTGAATAAGTAGTTTGACCATAGTTTGAACAGATTTAACAAAAATAAAAAAAATAAAAAAACTGAAATTTGAGCATAACCTTTTTTTTCCTTTTAGAATTTGAGGATTCTAAAAATTTGCAAACAGGGAATGTCATGGGAATGGAGATCTGCCGCGCCGGCATTAGACTAGTCGATTAGTTGAAGTATGTTCAAAATTATACCTCCAGAGTCGGACGAGCTCCGCTTTTAGTTGAAGTATGTCGGTAATGTATTGAATTTCGAACTGTTTATATGAAATCCGTCGTGTTTGCATTAATTCCGTCCGGTTAGTTCAAACACTGGTTGAAATGTATGGGGTTCTGTTGGATGGACAGCTCCCGCATCAGTATCCTTGGATGGGTCTCCTTTGTTCGTGGACAGATGCCGTAGCAAATTTTTTGGTTAGCACCTGAGATGCCCTCATCGCTCGAGCCATGCTACATGGCAGGCTGTCCAAATCTAAGAAACATGTTACAATTCCTAAAACTATCCTTAATTAGATACAACACTTTGCGACATTGCAGACACGCCTTAATTAGATATACTGTTATAGCCATCAAACAATCAGAGTCCGCGTGCGGTGCTGGGCGCTGAATCGATCAAAGTATAGATCGATCGGCTGGTAGTAATTGTATACGTGCGTGTCCTGTTCCGGCAACAAGTCCTAGCACTACACATCCAAGTACGTCCAGGGAAGGATCGATTGTTAGTCAGAAGCTAGTTGCGGATCGATTTTTAGCAAGAAGCTACAAGTGCTTCCCTTCATCGCCGTTCGTCGTCCCGTCGCCAGTCACCGGAAGTACTACGGCAGCTCTATGACGGGCGTCAGGAAACATGACAGACCAGATTTGACCAAAATTCAAAAAAACTGAAATAATTATTTAGTAATACTAATATTCTTGAATAATTATTTAGTAACACTAATAATTCTTCAATAAGTAGTTTGACCATAGTTTGACCAGATTTAACAAAAATAAAAAAAATAAAAAAACCAGAAATTTGAGCATAACTTTTTTTTCCTTTTAGAATTTGAGGATTCTAAAAATTTGCAAACAGGGAATGTCAAGGGAATGGAGATCTGCCGCACAGGCATTAGACTAGTCGATTAGTTGAAGTATGTTCAAAATTATACCTCCAGAGTCGGACGAGCTCCGCTTTTAGTTGAAGTATGTCGGATATGTAATTAATTTCGTCCTGTTTATATTAAATCCGTAGTGTTTGCATTAATTCCGTCCGGTTAGTTCGAACAGTGGTTGAAATATATGCGGGTTCTGTTGGATGGACAACTCCCACATCAGTATCCTTGGACGGGTCTCCTCTATTCGTGGACAGATGCCGGAGCAAATTTGTCGGTTAGCACCTGAGATGCCCTCATCGCTCGAGCCATGCCACATGGCAGGCTGTCCAAATCTAGGAAACCTGTTACAATTCCAATAACTATCTTTAATCAGATACAACACTTTGCGACATTACAGACACGCCTTAATTAGATATACAGTTCTAGCCATCAAACAATCAGAGTCCGCGTGCGGTGCTGGGCGCTAAATCGATCAAATTATAGATCGATCAGCTGGTACTAATTGTATACGTGTGTGTCCTGTTCCGGCTACAAGTCCTAGCACTACACGTCCACGTACATCCAGGGAGGATCGATTGTTAGCCAGAAGCTAGTTGCGGATCGATTGTTAGCAAGAAGCTACGAGTGCTTCCCTTGATCGTCGTTCGTCGTCCCGTCGCCAGTCGCCGGAAGTACTACGGCAGCTCGACGCCGGGTGTCGGCAAACATGACAGACCAGATTTGACCAAAATTCAAAAAAACTTAAATAATTATTTAGTAACACTAATATTATTGAATAATTATTTAGTAAGACTAATACTTCTTGAATAAGTAGTTTGACCAGATTTAACAAAAAAAAAATAAAAAAAAACTGAAATTTGAGCATAACTTTTTTTCCTTTTAAAATTTGAGGATTCTAAAAATTTGCAAACAGGGAATGTCATGGGAATGGAGATCTGCCGCGCCGGCATTAGACTAGTCGATTAGTTGAAGTATTTTCAAAATTATACCTCCAGAGTTGGATGAGCTCCGGTTTTAGTTGAAGTATGTCGCATATGTAATGAATTTCGTCCTGTTTATATTAAATCCGTAGTGTTTGCATTAATTCCGTCCGGTTAGTTCGAACAGTGGTTGAAATGTCTGCGGGTTCTGTTGGATGGACAGCTCCCACATCAGTATCCTTCGACGGGTCTCCTCTGTTCGTGGACAGATGCCGGATCAAATTTGTCGGTTAGCACCTGAGATGCCCTCATCGCTCGAGCCATGCCACATGGCAGGCTGTCCAAATCTAAGAAACCTGTTACAATTCCAATAACTATCCTTAATCAGATACAACAATTTGCGACATTGTAGACACGCCTTAATTAGATATACAGTTGTAGCCATCAAACAATCAGAGTCCGCATGCGGTGCTGGTCGCTGAATCGATCAAATTATAGATTGATCGGCTGGTAGTAATTGTATACGTGCGTGTCTTGTTCTGGCTACAAGTCCTTGCACTACACGTCCACGTATGTCGAGGGAAGGATCGATTGTTAGCTAGAAGCTAGTTGCAGATCGATTGTTAGCAAGAAGCTACGAGTGCTTCTCTTCGTCGTCGTTCGTCGTCCCGTCGCCAGTCGCCGGAAGTACTACGGCAGCTCGACGCCGGGCGTCGGCAAACATGACAGACCAGATTTGACCAAAATTCAAAAAAACTTAAATAATTATTTAATAACACTAATATTCTTGAATAAATATTTAGTAACACTAATACTTCTTGAATAAGTAGTTTGACCATAGTTTGACCAGATTTAAAAAAAATAAAAAATAGTGAAATTTGAGCATAACTTTTTTTCCTTTTAAAATTTGAGGATTCTAAAAATTTGCAAATAGGGAATGTCATGGGAATGGAGATGTGCCGCGCCGGCATTAGACTAGTCGATTAGTTGAAGTATGTTCAAAATTATACCTCCAGAGTTGGACGAGCTCCGTTTTTAGTTGGAGTATGTCGGATATGTAATGAATTTCGTCCTGTTTATATCCGTAGTGTTTGCATTAATTCTGTCCGGTTTGTTCGAACAGTGGTTGAAATGTATGCGGGTTCTGTTGGATGGACAACTCCCACATCAGTATCCTTGGACAGGTCTCCTCTGTTCTTCGACAGATGCCGGAGCCAATTTGTCGGTTAGCACCTGAGATCCCCTCATCGCTCGTGCCATGCCACATGGCAGGCTGTCTAAATCTAAGAAACCTGTTACAATTCCAATAACTATCTTTAATCAGATACAACACTTTGCGACATTATAGACACGCCTTAATTAGATATACAGCTGTAGCCATCAAACAATCAGAGTCCGTGTGCGGTGCTGGGTGCTGAATCGATCAAAGTATAGATCGATCGGCTGGTAGTAATTGTATACGTGCGTGTCCTGTTCCGGCTACAAGTCCTAGCACTACACGTCCACGTACGTCCATGGAAGGATCGATTCTTAGCCAGAAGCTAGTTGCGGATCGATTGTTAGCAAGAAGCTACAAGTGCTTCCCTTCATCGTTGTTCGTCGTCCCGTCGCCAGTCGCCGGAAGTACTACGGCAGCTCGACGCCGGGCGTCGGCAAACATGACAGATCAGATTTGTCCAAAATTCAAAAAAACTGAAATAATTATTTAGTAGCACTAATATTCTTGAATAATTCTTTAGTAACAGTAATACTTCTTGAATAAGTAGTTTGACCATAGTTTGACCAGATTTAACAAAAATTAAAAAAATAAAAAAACTGAAATTTGAGCATAACTTATTTTCCTTTTAGAATTTGAGGATTCTAAAAATTTGCAAACAGGGAATGTCATTGGAATGGAGATCTGCCGCGCCTGTATTAGACTAGTCGATTATTGGAAGTGTGTTCAAAATTATACCTTCAGAGTCGACCGAGCTCCGCTTTTAGTTGAAGTATGTCGGAAATGTAATGAATCTCGTCCTGTTTATATGAAATCCGTTGTGTTTGCATTAATTCCGTCCAGTTAGTTCAAAAAGTGGTTGAAATGTCTACGGGTTCTGTTGGATGGACAGCTCCCGCATCAATATCCTTGGACGGGTCTCCTCTGTTCATGGACAGATGCCGGAGCAAATTTGTCGGTCAGCACCTGAGATGCCCTCATCGCTCGAGCCATGCCACATGGCAGGCTGTCGAAATCTAAGAAACCTGTTACAATTCTAATAACTATCCTTAATTATATACGACACTTTGCGACATTGCAGACACACCTTAATTAGATATACAGTTGTAGCCATCAAACAATCAGAGTCCGCGTGCGGTGGTGGGTGCTGAATCAATCAAAGTATAGATCGATCGGCTGGTAGTAATTGTATACGTGCGTGTCCTGTTCCGGCTGCAAGTCCTAGCATTACACATCCACGTACGTACAACGAAGGATCGATTGTTAGCCAGAAGCTAGTTGCGGATCGATTATTAGCAAAAGCTACAAGTGCTTCTCTTCATCATCGTTCGCCGTCCCGTCGCCAGTCGCCGGAAGTACTACGGCACCTCGACGCCGGGCGTCGGCAAACATGACAGACCAGATTTGACCAAAATTAAAAAAAAACGAAATAATTATTTAGTAACACTAATATTCTTGAATAATTATTTAGTAACACTAATACTTCTTGAATAAGTAGTTTGACCATAGTTTGACCAGATTTAACAAAAATTAAAAAAATAAAAAAACTGAAATTTGAGCATAACTTTTTTTCCTTTTAGAATTTGAGGATTCTAAAAATTTACAAACAGGGAATGTCATGGGAATGGAGATCTGCCGCACCGGCATTAGACTAGTCGATTAGTTGAAGTACGTTCAAAATTATACCTCCAGAGTCGGACGAGCTCCGCTTTTAGTTGAATTATGTCGGAAATATAATGAATTTCGTCTTGTTTATATGAAATCCGTTGTGTTTGCATAAATTCCGTCCGGTTAGTTCAAACAGTGGTTGAAATGTCTACGGGTTCTGTTGGATGGACATCTCCCGCATCAGTATCCTTGGACGGGTCTCCTCTGTTCATGGACAGATGACGGAGCAAATTCGTCGGTCAGCACCTGAGATGCCCTCATCGCTCGAGCCATGCCACATGGCAGGCTGTGCAAATCTAAGAAATCTGTTACAATTCCAATAACTATGCTTAATTAGATACAACACTTTGCGACATTGCAGACACGCCTTAATTAGATATACAGTTGTAGCCATCAAACAATCACAGTCCGCGTGCGGTGCTGGGCGCTGAATCGATCAAAGTATAGATCGATCGGCTGGTAGTAATTGTATACGTGTGTGTCCTATCCGGCTACAAGTCGTACCACTACACGTCCACGTACGTCCAGGGAAGGATCGATTGTTAGCCAGAAGCTAGTTGCGGATCGATTGTTAGCAAGAAGCTACAAGTGCTTCCCTTCATCGTCGTTCGTCGTCCCATCGCCAGTCGCCGGAAGTACTACGGCACCTCGACGCCGGCCGTCGGCAAACATGACAGACCAGATTTGACCAAAATTCAAAAAAACTAAAATAATTATTTAGTAGCACTAATATCCTTGAATAATTATTTAGTAACACTAATACTTCTTGAATAAGTAGTTTGACCATAGTTTGACCAGATTTAACAAAAAATCAAAAAAATCAAAAAAAACTGAAATTTGAGCATAACTTTTTTCCTTTTAGAATTTGAGGATTCTAAAAATTTGCAAACAGGGAATGTCATGGGAATGGAGATGTGCCGCGCCGGCATTAGACTAGTCGATTAGTTGAAGTATGTTCAAAATTATACCTCCAGAGTCGGACGAGCTCCGCTTTTAGTTGGAGTATGTCGGATATGTAATGAATTTCGTCCTGTTTATATAAAATCCGTACTGTTTGCATTAATTCTGTCCGGTTAGTTCGAACAGTGGTTGAAATGTATGCGGGTTCTGTTGGATGGACAACTCCCACATCAGTATCCTTGGACAGGTCTCCTCTGTTCTTCGACAGATGCCGGAGCAAATTTGTCGGTTAGCACCTGAGATCCCCTCATCGCTCGTGCCATGCCACATGGCAGGCTGTCTAACTCTAAGAAACCTGTTACAATTCCAATAACTATCTTTAATCAGATACAACACTTTGCGACATTACAGACACGCCTTAATTAGATATACAGCTGTAGCCATCAAACAATCAGAGTCTGTGTGCGGTGCTAGGCGCTGAATCGATGAAAGTATAGATCGATCGGCTGGTAGTAATTGTATACGTGCGTGTCCTGTTCCGGCTACAAGTCCTAGCACTACACGTCCACGTACGTCCATGGAAGGATCGATTCTTAGCCAGAAGCTAGTTGCGGATCGATTGTTAGCAAGAAGCTACAAGTGCTTCCCTTCATCGTTGTTCGTCGTCCCGTCGCCAGTCGCCGGAAGTACTACGGCAGCTCGACGCCGGGCGTCGGCAAACATGACAGACCAGATTTGTCCAAAATTCAAAAAAACTAAAATAATTATTTAGTAGCACTAATATTCTTGAATAATTCTTTAGTAACAGTAATACTTCTTGAATAAGTAGTTTGACCATATTTTGACCAGATTTAACAAAAATTAAAAAAAATAAAAAAACTGAAATTTAAGCATAACTTTTTTTCCTTTTAGAATCTGAGGATTCTAAAAATTTGCAAACAGGGAATGTCATTGGAATAGAGATCTGCCGCGCCTGCATTAGACTAGTCGATTATTGGAAGTGTGTTCAAAATTATACCTTCAGAGTCGGACGAGCTCCGCTTTTAGTTGAAGTATGTCGGAAATGTAATGAATCTCAGTCCTGTTTATATGAAATCCGTTGTGTTTGCATTAATTCCGTCCAGTTAGTTCAAAAAGTGGTTGAAATGTCTATGGGTTCTGTTGGATGGACAGCTCCCGCATCAGTATCCTTGGACGGGTCTCCTCTGTTCATGGACAGATGCCGGAGCAAATTTGTTGGTCAGCACCTGAGATGCCCTCATCGCTCGAGCCATGCCACATGGCAGACTGTCCAAATCTAAGAAACCTGTTACAATTCCAATAACTATCCTTAATTATATACGACACTTTGCGACATTGCAGACACACCTTAATTAGATATACAGTTGTAGCCATCAAACAATCAGAGTCCGCGTGCGGTGGTGGGTGCTGAATCAATCAAAGTATAGATCGATCGGCTGGTAGTAATTGTATACGTGTGTGTCCTGTTCCGGCTGCAAGTCCTAGCATTACACATCCACGTACGTAC
The DNA here is from genome assembly GCF_018294505.1 of Triticum aestivum. Taxonomy (NCBI): domain Eukaryota; kingdom Viridiplantae; phylum Streptophyta; class Magnoliopsida; order Poales; family Poaceae; genus Triticum; species Triticum aestivum. The sequence goes on from NC_057801.1 coordinate 20,145,045, forward strand.
AACGAAGGATCGATTGTTAGCCAGAAGCTAGTTGCGGATCGATTATTAGCAAAAGCTACAAGTGCTTCTCTTCATCATCGTTCGTCGTCCCGTCGCCAGTCGCCGGAAGTACTACGGCACCTCGACGCCGGGCGTCGGCAAACATGACAGACCAGATTTGACCAAAATTCAAAAAAAACGAAATAATTATTTAGTAACACTAATATTCTTGAATAATTATTTAGTAACACTAATACTTCTTGAATAAGTAGTTTGACCATAGTTTGACCAGATTTAACAAAAATTAAAAAAATAAAAAAACTGAAATTTGAGCATAACTTTTTTTCCTTTTAGAATTTGAGGATTCTAAAAATTTACAAACAGGGAATGTCATGGATATGGAGATCTGCCGCACCGGCATTAGACTAGTCGATTAGTTGAAGTACGTTCAAAATTATATCTCCAGAGTCGGACGAGCTCCGCTTTTAGTTGAAGTATGTCGGAAATATAATGAATTTCGTCTTGTTTATATGAAATCCGTTGTGTTTGCATAAATTCCGTCCGGTTAGTTCAAACAGTGGTTGAAATGTCTACGGGTTCTGTTGGATGGACATCTCCCGCATCAGTATCCTTGGACGGGTCTCCTCTATTCATGGACAGATGCCGGAGCAAATTCGTCGGTCAGCACCTGAGATGCCCTCATCGCTCGAGCCATGCCACATGGCAGGCTGTGCAAATCTAAGAAATCTGTTACAATTCCAATAACTATGCTTAATTAGATACAACACTTTGCGACATTGCAGACACGCCTTAATTAGATATACAGTTGTAGCCATCAAACAATCACAGTCCGCGTGCGGTGCTGGGCGCTGAATCGATCAAAGTATAGATCGATCGGCTGGTAGTAATTGTATACGTGTGTGTCCTATCCGGCTACAAGTCGTACCACTACACGTCCACGTACGTCCAGGGAAGGATCGATTGTTAGCCAGAAGCTAGTTGCGGATCGATTGTTAGCAAGAAGCTACAAGTGCTTCCCTTCATCGTCGTTCGTCGTCCCATCGCCAGTCGCCGGAAGTACTACGGCACCTCGACGCCGGCCGTCGGCAAACATGACAGACCAGATTTGACCAAAATTCAAAAAAACTAAAATAATTATTTAGTAGCACTAATATCCTTGAATAATTATTTAGTAACACTAATACTTCTTGAATAAGTAGTTTGACCATAGTTTGACCAGATTTAACAAAAAATCAAAAAAATCAAAAAAAACAGAAATTTGAGCATAACTTTTTTCCTTTTAGAATTTGAGGATTCTAAAAATTTGCAAACAGGGAATGTCATGGGAATGGAGATGTGCCGCGCCGGCATTAGACTAGTCGATTAGTTGAAGTATGTTCAAAATTATACCTCCAGAGTCGGACGAGCTCCGCTTTTAGTTGGAGTATGTCGGATATGTAATGAATTTCGTCCTGTTTATATAAAATCCGTACTGTTTGCATTAATTCTGTCCGGTTAGTTCGAACAGTGGTTGAAATGTATGCGGGTTCTGTTGGATGGACAACTCCCACATCAGTATCCTTGGACAGGTCTCCTCTGTTCTTCGACAGATGCCGGAGCAAATTTGTCGGTTAGCACCTGAGATCCCCTCATCGCTCGTGCCATGCCACATGGCAGGCTGTCTAACTCTAAGAAACCTGTTACAATTCCAATAACTATCTTTAATCAGATACAACACTTTGCGACATTACAGACATGCCTTAATTAGATATACAGCTGTAGCCATCAAACAATCAGAGTCCGTGTGCGGTGCTAGGCGCTGAATCGATGAAAGTATAGATCGGTCGGCTGGTAGTAATTGTATACGTGCATGTCCTGTTCCGGCTACAAGTCCTAGCACTACACGTCCACGTACGTCCATGGAAGGATCGATTCTTAGCCAGAAGCTAGTTGCGGATCGATTGTTAGCAAGAAGCTACAAGTGCTTCCCTTCATTGTTGTTCGTCGTCCCGTCGCCAGTCGCCGGAAGTACTACGGCAGCTCGACGCCGGGCGTCGGCAAACATGACAGACCAGATTTGTCCAAAATTCAAAAAAACTAAAATAATTATTTAGTAGCACTAATATTCTTGAATAATTCTTTAGTAACAGTAATACTTCTTGAATAAGTAGTTTGACCATATTTTGACCAGATTTAACAAAAATTAAAAAAAATAAAAAAACTGAAATTTAAGCATAACTTTTTTTCCTTTTAGAATCTGAGGATTCTAAAAATTTGCAAACAGGGAATGTCATTGGAATGGAGATCTGCCGCGCCTGCATTAGACTAGTCGATTATTGGAAGTGTGTTCAAAATTATACCTTCAGAGTCGGACGAGCTCCGCTTTTAGTTGAAGTATGTCGGAAATGTAATGAATCTCGTCCTGTTTATATGAAATCCGTTGTGTTTGCATTAATTCCGTCCAGTTAGTTCAAAAAGTGGTTGAAATGTCTATGGGTTCTGTTGGATGGACAGCTCCCGCATCAGTATCCTTGGACGGGTCTCCTCTGTTCATGGACAGATGCCGGAGCAAATTTGTTGGTCAGCACCTGAGATGCCCTCATCGCTCGAGCCATGCCACATGGCAGGCTGTCCAAATCTAAGAAACCTGTTACAATTCCAATAACTATCCTTAATTAGATACGACACTTTGCGACATTGCAGACACGCCTTAATTAGATATATAGTTGTAGCCATCAAACAATCAGAGTCCGTGTGCGGTGCTGGGTGCTGAATCAATCAAAGTATAGATCGATCGGCTGGTAGTAATTGTATACGTGCGTGTCCTGTTCCGGCTGCAAGTCCTAGCACTACACATCCACGTACGTCCAGCGAAGGATCGATTGTTAGCCAGAAGCTAGTTGCGGATCGATTATTAGCAAAAGCTACAAGTGCTTCTCTTCATCGTCGTTCGCCGTCCCGTCGCCAGTCGCCGGAAGTACTACGGCACCTCGACGCCGGGCGTCGGCAAACATGACAGACCAGATTTGACCAAAATTCAAAAAAACTGAAATAATTATTTAGTAACACTAATATTCTTGAATAATTATTTAGTAACACTAATACTTCTTGAATAAGTAGTTTGACCATAGTTTGACCAGATTTAACAAAAATTAAAAAAATAAAAAAACTGAAACTTGAGCATAACTTTTTTTCCTTTTAGAATTTGAGGATTCTAAAAATTTGCAAACAGGGAATGTCATGGGAATGGAGATCTGCCGCGCCGGCATTAGACTAGTCGATTAGTTGAAGTATGTTGAAAATTATACCTCCAGAGTCGGACGAGCTCCGCTTTTAGTAGGATTATGTCGGAAATGTAATGAATTTCGTCCTGTTTATATGAAATCCGTTGTGTTTGCATTAATTCCGTCCGGTTAGTTCAAATCGTGGTTGAAATGTCTGCGGGTTCTGTTGGATGGACAGCTCCCGCATCAGTATCCTTGGACGGGTCTCCTCTGTTCGCGGACAGATGCCGGAGCAAATTTGTCGGTTAGCACCTGAGATGCCCTCATCGCTCGAGCCATGCCACATGGCAGGCTGTCCAAATCTAAGAAACCTGTTACAATTCCAATAACTATCCTTAATTAGATACAACACTTTGCGACATTGCAGACACGCCTTAATTAGATATACAGTTGTAGCCATCAACCAATCACACTCCACGTGTGGTGCTGGGCGCTGAATCGATCAAAGTATAGATTGACCGGCTGGTAGTAATTGTATACGTGCGTGTCCTGTTCCGGCTACAAGTCGTAGCACTACACGTCCACGTACGTCCAGGGAAGGATCGATTGTTAGCCAGAAGCTAGTTGCGGATCGATTGTAAGGAAGAAGCTACAAGTGCTTCCCTTCATCGTCCCGTCGCAAGTCGCCGGAAGTACTACGGTAGCTCGACGCCGGGCGTCGGCAAACATGACAGACCAGATTTGACCAAAATTCAAAAAAATTGAAATAATTATTTAGTTGCACTAATATTCTTGAATAATTATTTAGTAACAGTAATACTTCTTGAATAAGTAGTTTGACCATAGTTTGACCAGATTTAACAAAAACTAAAAAATAATAAAAAAACTGAAATTTAAGCATAACTTTTTTTCCTTTTAGAATTTGAGGATCCTAAAAATTTGCAAACAGGGAATGTCATGGCAATGGAGATCTGCCGCGCCGGCATTAGACTAGTCGATTAGTTGAAGTGTGTTCAAAATTATACCTCCAGAGTCGGACGAGCTCCGCTTTTAGTTGAAGTATGTCAGAAATGTAATGAATTTCGTCCTGTTTATATGAAATAGGTTGTGTTTGCATTAGTTCCGTCCGGTTATTTCAAACAGTGGTTGAAATGTATGCGGGTTCTGTTGGATGGACAGCTCCCGCATCAGTATCCTTGGACGGGTCTCCTCTGTTCGTGGACAGATGCCGTAGCAAATTTGTCGGTTAGCACCTGAGATGCCCTCATCGCTCGAGCCATGCCACATGGCAGGCTGTCCAAATCTAAGAAACCTATTACAATTTCCAATAACTATCGTTAATTAGATACAACACTTTGCGAAATTGCAGACACGCCTTAATTAGATATACAGTTGTAGCCATCAAACAATCAGAGTCCGCGTGCGGTGCTGGGCGCTGAATCGATCAAAGTATAGATCTATCGGCTGGTAGTAATCGGATATGTGCGTGCCCTGTTCCGGCTACAAGTCCTAGCAATACACGTCCACGTACGTCCAGGGAAGGATTGACTGTTAGCCAGAAGCTAGTTGCGGATCGATTGTTAGCAAGAAGCTAAAAGTGCTTCCCTTCATCGTCGTTCGTCGTCCCGTCGCCAGTCCCCGGAAGTACTACGGTAGCTTGACGCCGGGCATCGGCAAACATGACACACCAGATTTGACCAAAATTCAAAAAAAATGAAATAATTATTTAGTAACACTAATATTCTTGAATAATTATTTAGTAACACTAATACTTCTTCAATAAGTAGTTTGACCATAGTTTCACCAGATTTAACAAAAATTAAAAAAACTGAAATTTCAGCATAACTTTTTTTCCTTTCGGAATTTGAGGATTCTAAAAATTTGCAAACAGGGAATGTCACGAGAATGGAGATCTGCCGCGCCGGCATTAGACTAGTCGATTAGTTGAAGTATGTTTAAAATTATACCTGCAGAGTCGGACGAGCTCCGCTTTTAGTTGAAGTATGTCGGAAATGTAATGAATTTCGTCTTGTTTATATGAAATCCGTTGTGTTTGCATTAATTCCGTCTAGTTAGTTCAAACAGTGGTTGAAATGTATGTGAGTTCTGTTGGATGGACAACTCCCGCATCGGTACCCTTGGACGGGTCTCCTCTGTTCATGGACAGATGCCGGAGCAAATGTGTCGGTTAGCACCTGAGATTCCCTCATCGCTCGAGCCATGCCACATGGTAGGTTGTCCAAATCTAAGAAACCTGTTACAATTCCAATAAATATCCTTAATTGCATACAACAGTTTGCAACATTGCAGACACGCCTTAATTAGATATACAGTTGTAGCCATCAAACAATCAGAGTCCGCGTGCGGTGCCGCGCGCTGAATCGATCAAAGTATAGATCGATCGGCTGTTAGTAATTGTATACGTGCGTGTCCTGTTCCGGCTGCAAGTCCTAGCACTACACGTCCACGTACGTCCAGGGAAGGATCGATTGTTAGCCAGAAGCTAGTTGCGGATCAATTGTTAGCAAGAAGCTACAAGTGCTTCCCTTCATCGTCGTTCGTCGTCCCGTCGGCAGTCGCCGGAAGTACTACGGGAGCTCGACGCCGGGCGTCGGCAAACATGACAGACCAGATTTGACCAAAATTCAAAAAAACTGAAATAACTATTTAGTAACACTAATATTCTTGAATAATTATTTAGTAACGCTAGTACTTCTTCAATAAGTAGTTTGACCAAATTTAACAAAAAATAAAAAAAACTGAAATTTGAGCATAATTTTTTTTCCTTTTAGAATTTGAGAATTCTAAAAATTTGCATACAGGGAATGTCATGGGAATGGAGATCTACCGCGCCGGCATTAGACTAGTCGATTAGTTGAAGTATGTTCAAAATTATACCTCCAGAGTCGGACGAGCTCCGCTTTTAGTTGAAGTATGTCGGAAATGTAATGAATTTCGTCCTGTTTATATGAAGTCCATTGTGTTTGCATTAGTTTCGTCCGGTTAGTTCAAACAGTGTTCGAAATGTATGCGTCTTCTGTTAGATGGACAGCTCCCGCATCAGTATCCTTGGACGGGTCTCCTCTGTTCGTGGACAGATGCCAGAGCAAATTTGTCGGTTAGCACCTGAGATGCCCTCATCGCTCGAGCCATGCCACATGGCAGGCTGTCCAAATCTAAGAAACCTGTTACAATTCCAATAACTATCCTTAATTAGATACAACATTTTGCGACATTGCAGACACGCCTTAATTAGATATACAGTTGTAGCCATCAAACAATCAGAGTCCGCGTGCCGTGCTCGGCGCTGAATCGATCAAAGTATAGATCGATCGGCTGGTAGTAATTGTATACGTGCGTGTCCTGTTCCGGCTACAAGTCGTAGCACTACACGTCCACGTACGTCCAGGGAAGGATCGATTGTTAGCCAAAAGCTAGTTGCGGGTCGATTGTTAGCAAGAAGCTAAAAGTGCTTCCCTTCATCGTCATTCGTCGTCCCGTCGCCAGTCGCCGGAAGTACTACAGCAGCTCGACACCGGGTGTCGGCAAACATGACAGACCAGATTTGACCAAAATTCAAAAAAACTGAAATAATTATTTAGTAACACTAATACTTCTAGAAGAAGTAGTTTGACCAGATTTAACAAAAAAAAAAAAAACTGAAATTTGAGCCTAAATTTTTTTCCTTTTAGAATTTGCGAATTCTAAAAATTTGCAAACGGGGAATGTCATGGGAATGGAGATCTCCCGCGCCGGCATTAGACTAGTCAATTAGTTGAAGTATGTTCAAAATTATACCTCCAGAGTCGGACGAGCTCCGCTTTTAGTTGAAGTATGTCTGAAATATAATGAATTTCGTCCTGTTTATATGAAATCCATTGTGTTTGCATTAATTCCGTTCGGTTAGTTCAAACAGTGGTTGAAATGTATGCGGGTTCTGTTGGATGGACAGCTCCCGCATCTGTATCCTTGGACGGGTCTCCTCTGTTCGTGGACAGATGCCGGAGCAAATTTGTCGGTTAGCACCTGAGATGCCCTCATCGCTCGAGCCATGCCACTTGGCAAGCTGTTCAAATCTAAGAAACCTATTACAATTCCAATAACTATCCTTAATTAGACACTTTGCGACATTGCAGACACACCTTAATTAGATAAACAGTTGTAGCCATCAAACAATGAGAGTCCGCGTGCGGTGCTGGGCGCTGAATCAATCAAAGTATAGATCGATCGGCTGCTAGTAATTGTATACGTGCGTTTCCTGTTCCGGCTACAAGTCCTAGCACTACACGTCCACGTACGTCCATGGAAGGATCGATTGTTAGCCAGAAGCTAGTTGCGGATCGATTGTTAGCAAGAAGCTACAAGTGCTTCCCTTCATCGTCGTTCGTCGTCCCGTCGCCTGTCGCCGGAAGTACTACGTGTTAGGACCCCGATTCCAAGTCACATAGACCTAGCCGGTAACACCTCATACCCTTTGCGGCCTCACGCACGGTATTTCCACGGGTGTCGCCTTACCATGGCCCATGACCGTTTGCGCCTTTTGGCTCACGTATATGATGGTGTCGCTAGCATCCACATGACAAAGAACCCAGGCCGACATGGCTAGTCGTGAACCCAAAGCGGCACTAACCCATGGGGACAGGCATACATGAATCACATCGAGCATGTCGGTCATCAACGTATGAATTCGGGCTGTAGCACTGGGCTATCAGGACTCCGGTATCCCGGGCTATAGCAGGCTAGGCAGGACTCCGAATATCACCGCGTGACATTTCCTCGAAGGGACAGACATAGGAACGAAGTGAGACACATGCCGGCCAGTCAAGTGTCCAAGCAGTAGTGCTGGGCTAGCAGGACTCCGGTGAACCGGGCTGTAGCGGACTACTATCGCTCAGAAGCACAAGACTACATTTCCCTATATGAGAGGCTGCCAAGGATAAACAACTAGTTTGTCGGATCCCACTCATACCAAGCATTTCAATCATACACGCAATATGCCCGATATGAGTACATACATCATGGCATCACAACAAAACTCTACAACTCAAAGTACTTTATTTAAGAGGCTCCGAGGAGCCATACATAACATATCCATACAGGTAGGGGTCACATGACCCAACACTCAAGTCATACAAACTTACAAGCACATGCGGAAGCAAACTAGTCTGAGTACAGACTCTAAAAAGAAAGAAAGCTTGTTGAAGCCCTTCTATCTAAAGTGGCCCTTCACAAGTCTTGGATCACCACCTGGGTGGCTAGTTCACTCGTCGATGTCAAGGTCTACATAGAACCCATCGGAGGGGGCAGTGTTGTCGTCTGAAAACATTAATTAAGCAAACATGAGTACGGAGGTACTCAGCAAGTCTTACAACAGAATCCTATCATACATGCACATTCTCAAGAAGGTGGTGGAGTTATTTGCAGCAAGCCATCTTTGACTCTTGGCTAAGCTATCCTACGTGACACCACTTGAAAAGCATTTGTCGCACACGAGTCCACTAATCACCATCACAATACTCCATCGTGGATCCTCTCTCGTCAACCCACGAGAGGGCCATCCGCGGCACTCGCACTTATCTTGAGGCTTTTAGTAGTATCCATTTACTTGTCTATGAACTGTTATAGGTAACCCAGAAGTCCTTCTCCGTGGACACGGCTATTCGAATAGAACATATTAACCCTGCAGGGGTGTACTTCTTCACACACGCTCTCACCACTTACCGCCGTTTACACGACATGTACTCGGCAACCTTCAAGCGGAAGCCCAACGTGGGTGTCAGCCACAGCCTACCTAAACACTCAAGTCCCTAGTCCAGGTTTATCGCCTATTCAGGTTCCATCCGCAGGGAGTCCGGCCGAGGTTTCCCATACGGCCCCGAACGATGTGTGCAGGGTTCCCGAGATACCAAACGGGCACTCGGTACACCGGGCCACGTGCCTACCGCAACACAACCCACCCCTAAGGTCAGCATTGCGTGCGGCCCCCAGCATGCTACAAACACCAGAAACTACTTGCAACTCCCGGACTGAGAACAAGGGTGGTTAATAAGCCGAGAGGGTCCATTGGTTTCGGGCCCAATGCATGGTAGTAACTGTTTCATGGATCACAAACACAGAACTCAGTTCTTAGGATCGGCTTCAATGAAACAACCCACCATGTACTCCTACATGGCCTCTCATCGATACCTTTACCAAAACGTGTTCAACATTTTCACTCTCGAACCCGACACAACCTTTCACTCCAGTTCATCCTCCCGATGAGCCAGACCTGGCACAACTCTAAGCATAGTAAGCATAGCATGGTAGGAAGCACAAACATGGCTCAATCAACTCCTACACATACTAGTGGGTTTCATCTAGTTACTGTGGCAATGACAGGTCATGCAAAGGAAGTGGGTTCAACTACCGCAGCACACAATAGTTTGAAACGCGTTGTCTTAATGCAATAAAACAAGAGCAGAAGCGAGAACATGGGTTTGTATCGGAATGATCAATGGGTTGCTTGCCTGATGGAGTGGTGGTAGGATACTGCCCTTCAGACGGATATTCGGGACTATCCTCGGAGGCAGAACCTATCACGAAAGACATACCGAAAATAAACACACATGACAATATGCAACAATATGATGCATGCTATGACATGGCAATATGGATGTGTGTTGGCCTAATGCAAGCTGAAACAAAAAGGGATGAACTCATTTGAATCAAAGATTCAAATGTTAGCTCATTTAAAATAGCCCTAAAGGTGTATTATCTTATTCTTCTTAAACAGCAAGGTTAACTTGTTTTATCATGCATGAAACCTGTACCAATGGATAGAATGGATTTTTCTGATCATTTTTCATATATAAATCTTTGCATTTGGAGTTACAGATTAATAGTTATGAATTTTTGAAGTTTGAACTATATTCTGGAATTTCCTATAACAAAATAATTCCAGAAATTAATTTACTGCGTCAGCAATTCGTCAGGGTGATGTCAGGGTCAACGGAGACATCCAGGTCAAACCTGACTGATGGGCCCCGCATGTCAGCATAATTAATTTAACTAAAAATTAATTAAAACTAACCCTAATTAATTAACAGGGCTGGGCCCCACCTGTCATTGACTCAAGGGAGTCAACCAGGGCCCACCCATGGTCAAAGTCAACGTCGGCTGCACCGGCGTTTAGCCGCTGGCGAGCCCGACGCGGCGGCGGAAGTGGTTTTGGCCGTTTCGGCAACCAAACGAGCCGCGGAGGGTGGCTATGGTAGCTGGGGACAACCCGCAGCTCTTGGTGGAGTCAGTTGGGGTCGGGGTGGCCCGAATCGGCGCCGGCGACGACCTAGGCGGCCGCCGGAGTTCTGCCGAAGACGAACTCGAGGCTAGGGTGTTCGGTGAGGTGCGTGGAGTAGTCGGTTAGATGCTACGGAGTGTGGTGAGTGCAATGGACACCAAGAGGTGGCCGGAGGGTGGCCGGGAGCACGTCGGCGACGAGCTCCGCGGCGGCGGGTGCGGTTGATCTCCGTTCGGTCGCTGCACGGCTCGAGAGCGAGAGAGGAAGGGAAGGGGAGGTAGATAGGCTCACGGGGCACTCGGGGAATCTCTCGTTGCGGTCGGAAACGGGCTGGTGCGGCGACGGCGTTGAAGGGGATCTCCGGCGATGGCGGGGTCGGGCGAGGTTGGTGTAGAGGACTCGGGCCACGCGAGCGCGCAGGGCTCGGCTAGCTCGACGAAGAGGAGGGCGGCGGAGCTCCTAGACACGGCGAGACGGAGCACGGTCGACGGGCAGCGCGACTACGGCGACGACGTAGCTACGGTGGCGTCGGCCATGGCTGGGGAGCGCGAAGGGGAGGAGCTGGGGAGGAGGAGAGGTGTCTAAGGGTTCGGGGGGAGAGAGGGAGAGCGCTTCGCGTCGGTCGCTCGGTGAGGGGAGCGGTGAGGCGGCGGCCAGGTGCGTGGCATGCATGCGGTGCTCGCCGCCGAGCACTTGCCTGCCTGCCTGGCCATGCCAAGCAGCTCGCTAGCGCAGCAGCTGGGCTGGGCCGGCAGGTGGGCCGGTTGGGAGGCGCCAGGTAAGGTTTTCATTCTGTTTTTCTTTTTTCTAATTTTCTGTAACTTTGTGGACTTTTAAAAAAAATACTTAAATAGCTTCAAAATTCACCAAACTGCTCCAGATCCATAGTTGGAATATTTCCAACATGAAACATTTTTGTTTGGGAATATTTGTGCATTTGAAATATTTTATATAATTTTAAATGCCCAAACTCAAATACTTATGATTTAATTCAACAACCTTAGGATGACCTAGAAAATTGTGCACCACTTTTGGCAGAGGCTCTGAACCAAAGCAAAGGTGATGAGCATTTTAGAAGGGCATTTCAGGTTCATTGAAAATAATTTTAGTAAACCCTAGTTGGATTCAAAAGGGGTTCTGGGGGTTCTGTCTTTCCCATTTCAAATTCCAGATGAAAGTTAAACATGATGCACACACTAATGCATGGACTAGCTAGGATGTGACAACTCACCCCCACTCAAAAGAATCTCGTCCCGAGATTTAGGATCCGTTGCAAAAAAGGTGGGATACTCAAGTCGAAGACGATCCTCCCTTTCCCAAGTTGCTTCTTGCTCGGAATGGTTTGACCATTGAACCTTTAGAAACTTAATATTCTGACGTCGAGTGGTACGCTCGGCTTGATCAAGGATACGAACGGGATATTCATGATAGGTAAGGTTATCTTGGAGATCAAGTGTTTCGTGGTCCACTCCTCGGATAGGATCCGAGAAGCAACGCCTGAGTTGAGAGACGTGGAAGACATCATGAACCCTGGAAAGGTGCGGGGGTAGTTCCAATTGGTAGGCAACTTCCCCTCATTTGGCAAGAATGCGAAAGGGTCCAATGTAACGAGGAGCCAACTTGCCTTTGATACTGAATCGATGGGTTCCCTTTAAAGGAGTAACCCAAAGGTAAGCCTTCTCGCCAATTTCATAAGCCATAGGATTATGCATGCGATCATATTGGCTCTTTTGACGAGATTGGGCTGTTTTCAATTTCTCACGGATAACGCGAACCTGCTCTTCGGCTTGCTGAATCATATCCGGGCCAAAGAGTTGTCTCTCTCCGGTTTCTGACCAGTTAAGAGGCGTTCGACATTTTCGTCCGTAGAGGACTTCGAAAGGAGCTTTGCCTAGGCTAGCTTGGTAACTATTGTTATAAGCGAATTCGGTGAATGGAAGGCATTTCTCCCAATTCATTCCGAAAGAGATGACAGAAGCTCGAAGCATATCCTCCAGAATTTAATTGACTCGTTCTACTTGACCACTTGACTGAGGATGGAAGGCGGTGCTGAAAGAGAGACGAGTTCCCATCGCATTTTGGAAACTTTCCCAAAATTGAGAGCTGAAGAGACTTCCACGATCTGAGTTAATCTCCAATGGAACACCATGAAGAGACACTATTCGAGAGATGTACAAATCAGCTAGCTGGCTAGCGGTTATACTCTCACGAACGGGTAGGAAGTGGGCTACTTTGGAAAGACGATCGACGACAACGAAGATGGCATTATTCCCTCTCGTGGTCCTGGGAAACCCGGTAATGAAATCCATACCGATTTTATCCCATTTCCATTCGGGAATAGCCAAAGGTTGAAGGGTACCAGCAGGCCGTTGATGTTCTGCTTTAACTCGACGACAGACGTCGCAATTAGCAATGTATTGAGCGATTTCTCTCTTCATCCTAGTCCACCAAAACCTCTGGCGTAGGTCTTGATACATTTTGGTATTACCAGGATGAATGGTGAGAGGAGATTCATGAGCTTCCTTAAGGATCAATCGCCTCAGGTTGCGCACCTTGGGAACCACTAGACGGTCTCCAAAGAACACGACACTTTGTTCATCGATGGAGAAACAATCTGCGACTCCTTTCTTGATGTTTCTCTTGATGCGGGAAATTCCCGGATCTACCTTCTGTGCCTTGATGATCTGATCCGTAAGGGTAGGTTTCGCCACCAGGGTGGAAAGGAATCCTCGAGGAACAATGTGAAGGTTAAGCTTACAAAATTCCTCGTGGAGGAATGGTTGACTTTGTTGTAACATCGGATTGTTACAATAAGATTTGCGACTTAGTGCATCAGCCATGACATTGTCTTTGCCTGGGGTGTAAGATATTCCTAAGTCGTAATCTGTAATCAACTCGACCCAACGTCTTTGCCTGAGATTCAAATCCGGTTGGGTGAAGATATATTTCAGACTTTGGTGATCAGTGTAGATTTCGCAATGGTTACCAAGGAGGTAATGTCGCCAGGTTTTGAGTGCATGGACCACTGCTGCAAGCTCTAGATCGTGTGTGGGATAGTTATCCTCATGTGGACGCAACTGTCGAGAAGCGTAGGCAATCACATGATGATCTTGCATGAGTATGCAACCTAGTCCTTGTCGCGAGGCGTCGCAGTAGATAATAAAGTCCTTAGAAAAATCTGGTGGAACAAGTACGGGAGCAGATGTCAGGCGTCTTTTCAGTTCCTGAAAGCTGAACTCGCACTGTGGCGTCCATTCGAACTTCTTATCTTTCTTGAGGAGCTCGGTTAGAGGTTTAGCAACTTTAGAGAAATTCTCGACGAAGCGGCGGCAATAGCTCGCTAAACCGAGGAAACTCCGAACTTGCTTAACCGATTCAGGTGGAGTCTAATCAAGAACGGCTTGAACTCGCTCGGGATTGACAGCAATGCCCTTACCAGAGATTACATGGCCTAGATAGGTCACTTCTGGTAACCAGAATTCACACTTAGAGAATTTGGCATAAAGGCGGTGCTCTCTAAGTTTCATCAATAATAACCTTAGATGTTCGGCATGTTCTTCCTCATTCTTGGAGTAGATGAGTATATCATCGAGGTATACCACGACGAATTTATCCAAATACTCCATGAAGATTGAGTTCATTAACCGAGAGAAGGTGGCTGGAGCATTGGTTAATCCGAAGGACATGACGGTGTACTCGTATTGGCCATAACGAGTAACAAAGGCCGTTTTAGGAATGTCCCCGTTCTTAATTTTGATTTGATGGTAGCCCAACCTCAAATCCATCTTGGAAAAGACTGAGGATCCAGCGAGCTGATCATACAGATTGTTGATCCTGGGGAGCAGATACTTGTTCTTGATAGTGACCAAATTGACAGGTCGGTAATCTACAACCATCCGATCCGTTCCATCCTTCTTCTTGACGAAGAGGACGGGGCAAGCCCATGGGGATGAACTAGGACGGATGAAACCCTTTTGCAAGGACTCATCGAGTTGTTTCTTAAGCTCAGCTAGTTCTAGGGGTGCCATCTTATAAGGTCTTCTAGAAATTGGAACGGTTCCGGGAACAAGATCTATCACGAACTCAACATCCCTGTCAGGTGGAACACCTGGCAGTTCTTCTGGAAAGACATCCGGAAAATCACGGACTACCGGAATATCTTCGAGGTCTGGAAGGGGGTTGGCATTTAAGGAGTAAAGCTGACGCTTCGACACTCGGGTTAAAACATTAACTGTCTTGCCTGAAGGATGGGTGAGTTGAACAGTTCTAGTAGAGCAATCGATCTTAGCGTAATGGGCTGACATCCACTCCATACCCAAGATGATGTTTATGTCCGAGGACTTGAGAGCTATTAGTGACGCAAGGAAGACTAATCTGTCGACAATGATTTCATTTCCATGGCTAATTTTTTAGGTCTGCCACTTAGAACCAGGGGTTTGAATTACCATGGAGGTGGGCATGTCACAAAATGTGGTGTTGTGCAATCGAGCATAGCTCTCAGAAATAAATGAATGAGATGCTCCAGTATCAAAAAGAACAGTTGCCGGATGACAATTAACAGGGAGCGTACCGAGAACGACGTTGGGATCCTCATAGGTTTCCTCAGCTGAAACATAGTTGACGTGGCCACGAGCAATGGCAGCTGGTTTAGCATAGAGCACCTTTCCTGCTGGCTTACCACGGCCAACAGACTTTCCGACCTGACTAGGGTTGTTCTGGGGACACTCACGGATGTAGTGGCCCGTCTCTCCACACTTGAAGCAAGTTATCATATTGGGGCGTGGAGCAGCATTAGCAGCGGGGCCTCCATAAGTCTTGGGCAGTGCATACTGCTGGTTGGGGCGAGGTGCCTCAAAGGATGGTCTCGGGGTGAACCTAGGTGGCAGAGCAGATCTCACAGGGTACAGATCCCTAGTATCCACACATCCAGCTTGCACAGCCGGTGCAAACCGAGTCAACGTGGCCCAATGATCAGCGCGAGTGTTGAAAAGCTCTAACCTCAAGGCCGGATTCTCTCGGTCTTTATCCTCGAGCATCTCAACAGTGGTGCGAGTAAGTGAGTCCTCTTGTGTGGAGTCAGCATAGATAGCCTGGAGGTACCCTTGCGCCCCCGGAAGTGAGGCCGGCATATAACGAAAATCGGTGTTCCGAAGTAGGCCAGTCCTGACTCGCATAATGGTCATCATAGAGTAGGCAGCATCCTGTACCGCCATCTCAATAGTAACCCCGAGTCCATAAGAACAGTGAAGGGGCTCGGTAGATCCAGGATAAGACGGAAAGATTCTGACAGTACAGAGGTACTGGCTTTGGTTAAAGTCTCGGATCTGCTCTTCGACAGTGTATTCGGGATACCAACGGTAACCCGTCTCAATCATTACCCGGACTAGCATAGCCGTATGACCGGGCACATTGATGCACCTGGTCAGACGAACCACTTGGTTTTGAGCACGAGTGGCCATCTGAAAGCACAGCCATAATACAAGACATTATAATTCCTAGGGAAATCGGACATCATAACATCTGTAAATGCTCAAGAACAGATTTGAGACATTCATAATCATATTGCAAAGCCACTCAACAACATCATGTCAAGGTTCTGGTTCAGCTCGTAGCATACTAAAAAGTAGTAGAAACTGAATTGAGGCTGTAACCAACAATCCTATAAGTTACTACGGATTAGTAACATGTGAACCTGATAGAGAGAAGAGAGCCTAGTCCTATACCCACGTAGAATGAGAAGAGGATGACTCAGATCAGAGGGCATAAGGTAAAGGAGTAAAAAGAGCCTTACGTTCCCTCCCACAATCAATTCCCCTACATATAACTAAGCATTTCTAGACTCGACATCGACCAGTTTGGCTTAGCGAACCTACAAGCAGCCCTTCTCTGATGCCAACGCTGTCAGGACCCCGATTCCAAGTCACATCGACCTAGCCGGTAACACCTCATATCCCTTTGCGGCCTCACGCACGGTATTTCCACGGGTGTCGCCTTACCATGGCCCGGGACCGTTTGTGCCTTTTGGCTCACGTATATGATGGTGTCCCTAGCATCCACATGACAAAGAACCCGGGCTGACATGGCTAGTCGTGAACCCAAAGCGGCACTAACCCATGGGGACAGGCATACATGAATCACATCGAGCATGTCGGTCATCAACGTATGAATTCAGGCTGTAGCACTGGGCTAACAGGACTCCGGTATCCCGGGCTGTAGCAGGCGAGGCAGGACTCCGAATATCACCGCGTGACATTTCCCCGAAGGGACAGACATAGGAACGAAGTGAGACACATGCCGGCCAGTCAAGTGTCCAAGCAGTAGTGCTGGGCTAGCAGGACTCCGGTGAACCGGGCTGTAGCGGACTACTATCGCTCAGAAGCACAAGACTACATTTCCCCATATGAGAGGCTGCCAAGGATAAACAACTAGTTTGTCGGATCCCACTCATACCAAGCATTTCAATCATACACGCAATATGCCCGATATGAGTACATACATCATGGCATCACAACAAAACTCTACAACTCAAAGTACTTTATTTAAGAGGCTCCGAGGAGCCATACATAACATATCCATACAGGTAGGGGTCACATGACCCAACACTCAAGTCATACAAACTTACAAGCACATGCGGAAGCAAACTAGTCTGAGTACAGACTCTAAAAAGAAAGAAAGCTTGTTGAAGCCCTTCTATCTACAGTGGCCCTTCACAAGTCTTGGATCACCACCTGGGTGGCTAGTTCACTCGTCGATGTCAAGGTCTACATAGAACCCATCGGAGGGGGCAGTGTTGTCATCTGAAAACATTAATTAAGCAAACATGAGTACGGAGGTACTCAGCAAGTCTTACAATAGAATCCTATCATACATGCACATTCTCAAGAAGGTGGTGGAGTTATTTGCAGCAAGCCAGCTTTGACTCTTGGCTAAGCTATCCTACGTGACACCACTTAAAAAGCATTTGTCGCACACGAGTCCACTAATCACCATCACAATACTCCATCGTGGATCCTCTCTCGTCAACCCACGAGAGGGCCATCCGCGGCACTCACACTTATCTTGAGGCTTTTAGTAGTATCCATTTACTTGTCTATGAACTGTTATAGGTACCCCAGAAGTCCTTCTCCGTGGACACGGCTATTCGAATAGATCATATTAACCCTGCAGGGGTGTACTTCTTCACACACGCTCTCACCACTTACCGCCGTTTACACGACATGTACTCGGCAACCTTCAAGCGGAAGCCCAACGTGGGTGTCGGCCACAGCCTACCTAAACACTCAAGTCCCTAGTCCAGGTTTATCACCTATTCAGGTTCCATCCGCAGGGAGTCCGGC
Organism: Triticum aestivum; assembly: GCF_018294505.1. Taxonomy (NCBI): domain Eukaryota; kingdom Viridiplantae; phylum Streptophyta; class Magnoliopsida; order Poales; family Poaceae; genus Triticum; species Triticum aestivum. The sequence goes on from NC_057801.1 coordinate 20,162,861, forward strand.
CGAGGTTTCCCATACGGCCCCGAACGATGTGTGCAGGGTTCCCGAGATACCAAACGGGCACTCGGTACACCGGGCCACGTGCCTACCGCAACACAACCCACCCCTAAGGTCAGCGTTGCGTGCGGCCCCCAGCATGCTACAAACACCAGAAACTACTTGCAACTCCCGGACTGAGAACAAGGGTGGTTAAGAAGCCGAGAGGGTCCATTGGTTTCGGGCCCAATGCATGGTAGTAACTGTTTCATGGATCACAAACACAGAACTCAATTCTTAGGATTGGCTTCAATGAAACAACCCACCATGTACTCCTACATGGCCTCTCATCGATACCTTTACCAAAACGTGTTCAACACTTTCACTCTCGAACCCGACACAACCTTTCACTCCAGTTCATCATCCCGATGAGCCAGACCTGGCACAACTCTAAGCATAGCAAGCATAGCATGGTAGGAATCACAAACATGGCTCAATCAACTCCTACACATACTAGTGGGTTTCATCTAGTTACTGTGGCAATGACAGGTCATGCAAAGGAAGTGGGTTCAACTACCACAGCACACAACAGTTTGAAACGCGTTGTCTTAATGCAGTAAAACAGGAGCATAAGCGAGAACATGGGTTTGCATCGGAATGATCAATGGGTTGCTTTCCTGATGGAGTGGTGGTAGGATACTGCCCTTCAGACGGATATTTGGGATTATCCTCGGAGGCAGAACCTATCACGAAAGACATACCGAAAATAAACACACATGGCAATATGCAACAATATGATGCATGCTATGACATGGCAATATGGATGTGTGTTGGCCTAATGCAAGCTGAAACAAAAAGGGATGAACTCATTTGAATCAAAGATTCAAATGTTAGCTCATTTAAAATAGCCCTAAAGGTGTATTATCTTATTCGGCTTAAACAGCAAGGTTAACTTGATTTATCATGCATGAAACCTGTACCAATGGATAGAATGGATTTTTCTGATCATTTTTCATATATAAATCTTTGCATTTGGAGTTACAGATTAATAGTTATGAATTTTTGAAGTTTGAACTATATTCTGGAATTTCCTATAACAAAATAATTCCAGAAATTAATTTACTGCGTCAGCAATACGTCAGGGTGATGTCAGGGTCAACGGAGACGTCCAGGTCAAACCTGACTGATGGGTCCGCATGTCAGCATAATTAGTTTAACTAAAAATTAATTAAAACTAACCCTAATTAGTTAACAGGGCTGGGCCCCACCTGTCATTGACTGAAGGGAGTCAACCAGGGCCCACCCGTGGTCAAAGTCAACGTCGGCTGCACCGGCGTTTAGCCGCCGACGAGCCCGACGTGGTGGCGGAAGTGGTTTTAGCCGTTTCGGCAACCAAACGAGCCGCGGAGGGTGGCTATGGGTAGCTGGGGACAACCCGCAGCTCTTGGTGGAGTCAGTTGGGGTCGGGGTGGGCGGAATCGGCGCCGGCGACGACCTAGGCAGCCGCCGGAGTTCGGCCGAAGACGAACTCGAGGCTAGGGTGTTCGGTGAGGTGCATGGAGTAGTCGGTTACATGCTACGGAGTGTGGTGAGTGCAATGGACACCAAGAGGTGGCCGGAGGGTGGCCTGGAGCACGTCGGCGGGTGCGGTTGATCTCCGTTCGGTCGCTACACGGCTCGAGAGCGAGAGAGGAAGGGAAGGAGAGGTAGATAGGCTCACGGGGCACTCGGGGAAGCTCTCGTTGCGGTCGGAGACGGGCTGGGCGGCGACGGCGTTGAAGGGGATCTCCGGCGAAGGCGGGGTCGGGCGAGGTTGGTGTAGAGGACTCGGGCCACGTGAGCGCGCGGGGCTCGGCTAGCTCGACGAAGAGGAGGGCGACGGAGCTCCTAGACACGGCGAGACGGAGCACGGTCGACGGGGAGCGTGACTACGGCGACGGCGTAGCTGCGGTGGCGTCGGCCATGGCTGGGGAGCGCGAAGGGGAGGAGCTGGGGAGGAGGAGAGGTGTCTAGGGTTCGGGGGGAGAGAGGGAGAGCGCTTCGCGTCGGTCGCTCGGTGAGGGGAGCGGCGAGGCGGCGGCCGGGTGCGTGGCATGCATGCGGTGCTCGCCGCCGAGCACCTGCCTACTTGCCTGGCCATGCCAAGCAGCTCGCTGGCGCGGCAGCTGGGCTGGGCCGGCAGGTGGGCCGGTTGGGAGGCGCCAGGTAAGGTTTTCATTCTGTTTTTCTTTTTTCTAATTTTCTGTAACTTTGTGGACTTTTAAAAAAAATACTTAAACAGCTTCAAAATTCACCAAACTGCTCCAGATCCATAGTTGGAATATTTCCAACATGAAACATTTTTGTTTGGGAATATTTGGGCATTTGAAATATTTTATATAATTTTAAATGCCCAAACTCAAATACTTATGATTTAATTCAACAACCTTAGGATGACCTAGAAAATTGTGCACCACTTTTGGGAGAGGCTCTAAACCAAAGCAAAGGTGATGAGCATTTTAGAAGGGCATTTCAGGTTCATTGAAAATAATTTTAGTAAACCCTAGTTGGATTCAAAAGGGGTTCTGGGGGTTCTGTCTTTCCCATTTCAAATTCCAGATGAAAGTTAAACATGATGCACACACTAATGCATGGACTAGCTAGGATGTGACAATACGGCAGCTCGACGCCGGGCGTCGGCAAACATGACAGACCAGATTTGACCAAAATTCAAAAAAATTGAAATAATTATTTAGTAACACTAATATTCTTGAATAATTATTTAGTAACACAAATACTTCTTGAAGAAGTAGTTTGATCAGATTTAACAAAAATTAAAAAAAATAAAAAAACTGAAATTTGAGCATAACTTTTTTCCTTTTAGAATTTGCGAATTCTAAAAATTTGCAAACGGGGAATGTCATGGGAATGGAGATCTACCGCGCCGGCATTAGACTAGTCAATTAGTTGAAGTATGTTCAAAATTATACCTCCAGAGTCGGACGAGCTCCGCTTTTAGTTGAAGTATGTCTGAAATGTAATGAATTTCGTCCTGTTTATATGAAATCCATTGTGTTTGCATTAATTCCGTCCGGTTAGTTCAAACAGTGGCTGAAATGTATGCGGGTTCTGTTGGATGGACAGCTCCCGCATCTGTATCCTTGGACGGGTCTCCTCTGTTCGTGGACAGATGCCGAAGCAAATTTGTCGGTTAGCACCTGAGATGCCCTCATCGCTCGAGCCATGCCACATGGCAGGCTGTCCAAATCTAAGAAACCTGTTACAATTCCAATAACTATCCTTAATAAGACACTTTGCGACATTGCAGACACGCCTTAATTAGATAAACAGTTGTAGCCATCAAACAATCAGAGTCCGCGTGCGGTGCTGGGCGCTGAATTAATCAAAGTATAGATTGATCGGCTGATAGTAATTGTATACGGGCGTGCCCTGTTCCGGCTACAAGTCCTAGCACTACACGTCCACGTACGTCCAGGGAAGGATCGATTGTTAGCCAGAAGCTAGTTGAGGATCGATGGTTAGCAAGAAGCTACAAGTGCTTCCCTTCATCGTCGTTCGTCGTCCCGTCGCCAGTCGCCGGAAGTACTACGGCAGCTCGACGTAGGGCGTCGGCAAACATGACAGACCAGATTTGACCAAAATTCAAAAAAATTTAAATAATTATTTAGTAACACTAATATTCTTGAATAATTATTTAGTAACACTAATACTTCTTGAAGAAGTAGTTTGACCAGATTTAACAAAAATTAAAAAAAATAAAAAAAAACTGAAATTTGAGCATAACTTTTTTTCCTTTTAGAATTTGCGAATTCTAAAAATTTGCAAACGGGGAATGTCATGGGAATGGAGATCTACCGCGCCGGCATTAGAGTATGTTCAAAATTATACCTCCAGAGTCGGACGAGCTCCGCTTTTACTTGAAGTATGTCGGAAATGTAATGAATTTCGTCCTGTTTATATGAAATCCATTGTGTTTGCATTAATTCCGTCCTGTTAGTTTAAACAGTGGTTGAAATGTATGTGGGTTATTTTGGATGGACAGCTCCCGCATCTGTATCCTTGGACGGGTCTCCTCTGTTCGTGGACAGATGCCGGAGCAAATTTGACGGTTAGCACCTGAGATGCCCTCATCGCTCGAGCAATGCCACATGGCAGGCTGTCCAAATCTAAGAAACCTGTTACAATTCCAAAAACTATCCTTAATTAGAGACAACACTTCGCGACATTGCAGACACGCCCTAATTAGATATACAGTTGTAGCCATCATACAATCAGAGTCCGCGTGCGGTGCTGGGCGCTGTATCGATCAAAGAATAGATCGATCGGCTGGTAGTAATTGTATACGTGCGTGTCCTGTTCCGGCTACAAGTCCTAACACTACACGTCCACGTACGTCCAGGGAAGGATCGATTGTTAGCCAGAAGCTAGTTGCGGATCGATTGTTAGCAAGAAGCTACAAGTGCTTCCCTTCATCATCGTTCGTCGTCCCGTCGCCAGTCGCCAGAAGTACTACGGCAGCTCGACGCCGGGCGTCGGCAAACATGCCAGACCAGATTTGACCAAAATTCAAAAAAACTGAAATAATTATTTAGTAACACCAATATTCTTGAATAATTATTTAGTAACACTAATACTTCTTTAATAAGTAGTTTCACCATAGTTTGACCAGATTTAATAAAAATGAAAAAAAAACTGAAATTTGAGCATAACTTTTTCCTTTTAGAATTTGAGGATTCTAAAAATTTGCAAACGGGAATGTCATGGAAATGGAGATCTGCCGCGCCGGCATTAGACTAGTTGATTAGTTGAAGTATGTTCAAAATTATACCTCCAGAGTCGGACGAGCTCCGCTTTTAGTTGAAGTATGTCGGAAATGTAATGAATTTCGTCCTGTTTATATGAAATCCGTTGTGTTTGCATTAATTCCGTCCGGTTAGTTCAAACAGTGGTTGAAATGTATGCGGGTTCTGTTGGATGGACAGCTCCCACATCAGTATCCTTGGACGGGTCTCCTCTGTTTGTGGACAGATGCCAGAGCAAATTTGTCGGTTAGCACCTGAGATGCCCTCATCGCTCGAGCCATGCCACATGGCAGGCTGTCCAAATCTAAAAAATCTGTTACAATTCCAATAACTATCCTTAATTAGACACAACACTTTGCGATATTGCAGACACGCCTTAATTAAATATACAGTTGTAGACATCAAACAATCAGAGTTCGCGTGCGGTGCTGGGCGCTGAATCGATCAAAGTATAGATCGATCGGCTGGTAGTAATTGTATACGTGCGTGTCCTGTTCCGGCTACAAGTCCTAGCACTACACGTCCACGTACGTCCAGGGAAGGATCGATTGTTAGCCAGCAGCTAGTTGCGGATCGATTGTTAGCAAGAAGCTAAAAGTGCTTCCCTTCATCGTCGTTCGTCGTCCCGTCGCAAGTCGCCGGAAGTACTACGCGAGCTCGAAGCCGGGCGTCGGCAAACATGACAGACCAGATTTGTCAAAAATTCAAAAAAACTGAAATAATTATTTAGTAACACTAATATTCTTGATTAATTATTTAGTAACACTAATACTTCTTTAATAAGTAGTTTGACCATAGTTTGACCAGATTTAACAAAAACTAAAAAAATAAAAAAAAAACCCTGAAATTTGAGCATAACTTTTTTTCCTTTTAGAATTTGAGGATTCTAAAAATTTGCAAACAGGGAATGTCATGGGAATGGAGATCTGCCGCGCCGGCATTAGACTAGTCGATTAGTTGAAGTATGTTCAAAATTATACCTCCAAAGTCGGACGAGCTCCGCTTTTAGTTGAAGTATGTCGAAAATGTAATGAATTTCGTCCTGTTTATATGAAATCCGTTGTGTTTGCATTAATTCCGTCAGGTTAGTTCGAACAGTGGTTGAAATGTATGCGGGTTCTGTTGGATGGACAGCTCCCGCATCGGTATCCTTGGACGGGTCTCCTCTGTTCGTGGACAGATGGCAGCTCCCGCATCAGTATCCTTGTACGGGTCTCCTCTGTTCATGGACGGATGCCGGAGCAAATTTGTTGGTTAGCACCTGAGATGCCCTCACCGCTCGAGTCATGCCACATGGCAGGCTGTCGAAAACTAAGAAAACCTGTTACAATTCCAATAACTATCCTTAATTAGATACATTACTTTGCGACATTGCAGACACGCCTTAATTTGATATACAGTTGTAGCCATCAAACAATCAGAGTCTGCGTGCGGTGCTGGGCGCTGAATCGATCAAAGTATAGATCGATCGGCTGGTAGTAATTGTATACGTGCGTGTCCTGTTCCGGCTACAAGTCCTAGCACTACACGTCCACGTACGTCCAGGGAAGGATCGATTGTTAGCCAGAAGCTAGTTGCGGATCGATTGTTAGCAAGAAGCTAAAAGTGCTTCCCTTCATCGTCGTTCGTCGTCCCATCGCAAGTCGCCGGAAGTACTACGGCAGCTCAACGCCGGGCGTCGGCAAACATGACAGACAAGATTTGACCTAAATTCAGAAAAACTGAAATAATTATTTAGTAACACTAATATTCTTGAATAATTATTTAGTAACACTAATACTTTTTGAATAAGTAGTTTGACCATAATTTGACCAGATTTAAAAAAATAAAAAAAAATAAAAAAAAACTGAAATTTGAGCATAACTTTTTTTCTTTTTAGAATTTGTGGATTCTAAAAATTTGCAAACAGGGAATGTCATGGGAATGGAGATCTGCCGCGCCGGCATTAGACTAGTCGATTAGTTGAAGTATGTTCAAAATTATACCTCCAGAGTCGGACGAGGTCCGCTTTTAGTTGAAGTATGTCGGAAATGTAATGAATTTCGTCCTGTTTATATGAAATCCATTGTGTTTGCATTAATTCCGTCTGGTTAGTTCAAACAGTGGTTGAAATGTATGTGGGTTCTTTTGGATGGACAGCTCCCGCATCTGTATCCTTGGACGGGTCTCCTCTGTTCGTGGAGAGATGCCGAAGCAAATTTGACGGTTAGCACCTGAGATGCCCTCATCGCTCGAGCAATGCCACATGGCAGGCTGTCCAAATCTAAGAAACCTGTTACAATTCCAATAACTATCCTTAATTACAGACAACACTTTGCGACATTGCAGATACGCCTTAATTAGATATACAGTTGTAGCCATCAAACAATCAGAGTCCGCGTGCGGTGCTGGGCGCTGAATCGATCAAAGTATAGATCGATCGGCTGGTAGTAATTGTATACGTGCGTGTCATGTTCCGGCTACAAGTCCTAGCACTACACGTCCACGTACGTCCAGGGAAGGATCGATTGTTAGCTAGAAGCTAGTTGCGCATCGATTGTTAGCAAGAAGCTACAAGTGCTTCCCTTCATCGTCGTTCGTCGTCCCGTCGCCAGTCGCCAGAAGTACTACGGCAGCTCGACGCCAGGCGTCGGCAAACATGCCAGACCAGATTTGACCAAAATTCAAAAAAACTGAAATAATTATTTAGTAACACTAATATTCTTGAATAATTATTTAGTAACACTAATACTTCTTTAATAAGTAGTTTGACCATAGTTTGACCAGATTTAACAAAAATTAAAAAAAATGAAATTTCAGCATAACTTTTTTCCTTTTAGAATTTGAGGATTCTAAAAATTTGCAAACGGGAATGTCATGGAAATGGAGATCTGCCGCGCCGGCATTAGACTAGTCGATTAGTTGAAGTATGTTCAAAATTATAGCTCCAGAGTCGGACGAGCTCCGCTTTTAGTTGAAGTATGTCGGAAATGTAATGAATTTCGTCTTGTTTATATGAAATCCGTTGTGTTTGCATTAATTCCGTCCGGTTAGTTCAAACAGTGGTTGAAATGTATGCGGGTTCTCTTGGATTGACAGCTCCCACATCGGTATCCTTGGACGGGTCTCCTCTGTTCGTGGACAGATGCCAGAGCAAATTTATCGGTTAGCACCTGAGATGCCCTCATCGCTCAATCCATGCCACATGGCAGGCTGTCCAAATCTAAAAAATCTGTTACAATTCCAATAACTATCCTTACTTAGACACAACACTTTGCGATATTGCAGACACGCCTTAATTAGATATACAGTTGTAGCCATCAAACAATCAGAGTCCGCGTGCGGTGCTGGGCGCTGAATCGATCAAAGTATAGATCGATCGGCTGGTAGTAATTGTATACGTGTGTGTCCTGTTCCGGCTACAAGTCCTAGCACTACACGTCCACGTACGTCCAGGGAAGGATCGATTGTTAGCCAGAAGCTAGTTGCGGATCGATTGTTAGCAAGAAGCTACAAGTGATTCCCTTCATCGCCGGAAGTACTACACCAGCTCGACGCCGGGCGTCGGCAAACATGACAGACCAGATTTGACAAAAATTCGAAAAAACTGAAATAATTATTTAGTAACACTAATATTCTTTAATAATTATTTAGTAACACTAATACTTCTTTAATAAGTAGTTTGACCATAGTTTGACCAGATTTAAGAAAAAAAATATAAAAAAACCCTAAAATTTGAACATAACTTTTTTCCTTTTAGAATTTGAGGATTCTAATAATTTGCAAACAGGGAATGTCACTGGAATGGAGATCTGCCGCGCCGGCATTAGACTAGTCGATTAGTTGAAGTATGTTCAAAATTATACCTCCAGAGTCGGACGAGCTCCGCTTTTAGTTGAAGTATGTCGGAAATGCAATGAATTTCGTCCTGTTTATATGAAATCCGTTGTGTTTGCATTAATTCCGTCAGGTTAGTTCGAACAGTGGTTGAAATGTATGCGGGTTCTGTTGGATGGACAGCTCCCGCATCGGTATCCTTGGACGGGTCTCCTCTGTTCGTGGACAGATGGCGGCTCCCGCATCAGTATCCTTGTACGGGTCTCCTCTGTTCATGGACGGATGCCAGAGCAAATTTGTTGGTTAGCACCTGAGATGCCCTCATCGCTAGAGTCATGCCACATGGTAGGCTGTCCAAAACTAAGAAAACCTGTTACAATTCCAATAACTATCCTTAATTAGATACATTACTTTGCGAGATTGCAGACACGCCTTAATTTGATATAAAGTTGTAGCCATCAAACAATCAGAGTCCGCGTGCGGAGTTGGGCGCTGAATCGATCAAAGTATAGATCGATCGGCTGGTAGTAATTGTATACGTGTGTGTCCTGTTCCGGCTACAAGTCCTAGCACTACACGTCCACGTACGTCCAGGGAAGGATCGATTGTTAGCCAGAAGCTAGTTGCGGATCGATTGTTAGCCAGAAGCTAGTTGCGGATCGATTGTTAGCAAGAAGCTACAAGTGCTTCCCTTCATCGACGTTCGTCGTCCCGTCGTCAGTCGCCGGAAGTACTACGGCAGCTCAACGCCGGGCGTCGGCAAACATGACAGACAAGATTTGACCTAAATTCAGAAAAACTGAAATAATTATTTAGTAACACTAATATTCTTGAATAATTATTTAGTAACACTAATACTTTTTGAATAAGTAGTTTGACCATAATTTGACCAGATTTAAAAAAATAAAAAAAAATAAAAAAAACTGAAATTTGAGCATAACTTTTTTTCTTTTTAGAATTTGTGGATTCTAAAAATTTGCAAACAGGGAATGTCATGGGAATGGAGATCTGCCGCGCCGGCATTAGACTAGTCGATTAGTTGAAGTATGTTCAAAATTATACCTCCAGAGTCGGACGAGCTCCGCTTTTAGTTGAAGTATGTCGGAAATGTAATGAATTTCGTCCTGTTTATATGAAATCCGTTGTGTTTGCATTAATTCCGTCCGGTTAGTTCAAACAGTGGTTGAAATGTACGCGGGTTCTGTTGGATGGACAGCTCCCGCATCAGTATCCTCGGACGGTTCTCCTCTGTTCGTGGATAGATGCCGGAGCAAATTTGTCGGTTAGCACCTGAGATGCCCTCATCGCTCGAGCCATGCCACATGGCAGGCTGTCCAAATCTAAGAAACCTATTACAATTCCAATAACTATCCTTAATTAGATACAACACTTTGCGATATTGCAGATAAGCCTTAATTAGATATACAGTTGTAGCCATCAAACAATCAGAGTCCGCATGCGGTGCTGGGCGCTGAATCGATCAAAGTATAGATCGATCGGCTGGTAGTAATTGTATACGTGCGTGTCCTGTTTCAGCTACAAGTCCTAGCACTACACATCCACATACGTCCAGGGAAGGATCGATTGTTAGCCAGAAGCTAGTTGCGGATCGATTGTTAGCAACAAGCTACAAGTGCTTCGCTTCATCGTCGTTCGTCGTCCCGTCGTCAGTCGCCGGAAGTACTACGGGAGCTCGACGCAGGGCGTCGTCGGCAAACATGACAGACCAGATTTGACCTAAATTCAAAACAACTGAAATAATTATTTAGTAACAGTAATATTCTTGAATAATTATTTAGTAACACTAATTCTTTTTGAATAAGTAGTTTGACCATAATTTGACTAGATTTAACAAAAAATTAAAATAAAAAAAATTGAAATTTGAGCATAACTTTTTTCCATTTAGAATTTGAGGATTCTAAGAATTTGCAAACAGGGAATGTCATGGGAATGGAGATTTGCCGCGTCGGCATTAGACTAGTCGATTTGTTGAAGTATGTTCAAAATTATACCTCCAGAGTCGGACGAGCTCCGCTTTTAGTTGAAGTATGTCGGAAATGTAATGAATTTCGTCCTGTTTATATGAAATCTGTTGTGTTTGCATTAATTCCGTCCGGTTAGTTCAAAGAGTGGTTGAAATGTACGCGGGTTCTGTTGGATGGACCGCTCCCGCATCAGTATCCTTGTACGGGTCTCCTCTGTTCGTGGACAGATGCCGGAGCAAATTTGTCGGTTAGCACCTGAGATGCCCTCATCGCTCGAGTCATGCCACATGGCAGGCTTCCAAATCTAAGAAACCTGTTACAATTCCAATAACTATCCTTAATTAGATACAACACTTTGCGATATTGCAGACACGCCTTAATTAAATATACAGTTGTAGCCATCAAACAATCAGAGTCCGCGTGCGGTGCTGGGCGCTGAATCGATCAAAGTATAGATCGATCTGCTGGTAGTAATTGTATGCGTGCGTGTCCTGTTCTGCCTACAAGTCCTAGCACTACACGTCCACGTACGTCCAGGGAAGGATCGATTGTTAGCCAGAAGCTAGTTGCGGATCGATTGTTAGCAAGAAGCTACAAGTGCTTCCCTTCATCATCGTTCGTCGTCCCGTCGTCAGTCGCCGGAAGTACTACGGCAGCTCGACGCCGGGCATCGGCAAACATGACAGACCAGATTTGACCTAAATTCAAAAAAAACTGAAATAATTATTTAGTAACACTAATATTCTTGAATAATTATTTAGTAACACTAATACTTCTTGAATAAATAGTTTGACCATAGTTTGACCAGATTTAACAAAAAATAAAAAAATAAAAAAAACTGAAATTTGAGCATAACTTTTTTCCTTTTAGAATTTGAGGATTCTGAAAATTTGCAAACAGGGAATGTCATGGGAATGGAGATCTGCCACGCCGGCCTTAGACTAGTCGATTAGTTGAAGTATATTCAAAATTATACCTCCAGAGTCGGACGAGCTCCGGTTTTAGTTGAAGTATGTCGGAAATGTAATGAATTTCATCCTGTTTATATGAAATCCGTTGTGTTTGCACTAATTCCGTCTGGTTAGTTCAAACAGTGGTTCAAATGTATGCGGGTTCTGTTGGATGGATAGCTCCCGCATCAGTATTTTGGACGGGTCTCCTCTGTTCGTGGACAGATGCCGGAGCAAATTTATCGGTTAGCACCTGAGATGCCCTCATCGTTCGAGCCATGCCACATGGTAGGCTGTCCAAATCGAAGAAATCTGTTACAATTTCAATAACTATCCTTAATTAGATACAACACTCTGCGACATTGCAGACACGCCTTAATTATATATACAAATGTAGCCATCAAACAATTAGAGTCCGCGTGCTTTGCCGGGCGCTGAATCGATCAAAGTATAGATCGATCGGCTGTAGTAATTGTATACGTGCGTGTCCTGTTCCGGCTACAAGTCCTAGCACTACACGTCCACGTACATTCAGGCAAGGATCAATTGTTAGCCAGAAGATAGTTGCGGGTCGATTGTTAGCAAGAAGCTACAAGTGCTTCCCTTCATCGTTGTTTGTCGTCCCGTCGCTAGTCGCCGAAAGTACGACGGCAGCTCAACGCCGGGCGTCGGCAAACATGACACACCAGATTTGACCAAAATTCAAAAAAACTGAAATAATTATTTAGTAACACTAATATTCTTGAAAAATTATTTAGTAACACTAATACTTCTTGAATAAGTAGTTTGACCACAGTTTGACCAGATTTAACAAAAATTAAAAAAAACCGAAATTTGAGCATAACTTTTTTTCCTTTTAAAATTTGAGGATTTTAAAAATTTGCAAACAGGGAATGTCATGGAAATGGAGATCTGCCATGCCGGCATTAGACTGGTCGATTAGTTGAAGTATGTTCAAAATTATACCTCCAGAGTCGGACGAGCTTCGCTTTTAGTTGAAATATGTCGGAAATGTAATGAATTTCGTCCTGTTTATATGAAATCCGTTGTGTTTGCATTAATTCCGTCCGGTTAGTTCAAACAGTGGTTCAAATGTATGCGGGTTCTGTTGGATAGACAGTTCCCGCATCAGTATCCTTGGACGGGTCTCCTCTGTTCGTGGACAGATGCCGGAGCAAATTTGTCGGTTAGCACCTAAGATGCCCTCATTGCTCGAGACATGCCACATGGCAGGCTGTCGAAATATAAGAAACCTGTTACAATTCCAATAACTATCCTTAATTAGATACAACACTTTGCGACATTGCCGACATGCCTTAATTAGATATACAGTTATAGCCATCAAACAATCAGAGTCCGCGTGCGGTGCTGGGCGCTGAATCGATCAAAGTAGAGATCGATCGGCTGATAGTAATTGTATATGTGCGTGTCCTGTTCCGGCTACAAGTCCTAGCACTACACGTCCATGTACGTTCAGGGAAGTACCAATTGTTAGCTAGAAGCTAGTTGCGGATCGATTGTTAGCAAGAAGCTACAAGTGCTTCCCTTCATCGTCGTTCGTCGTCCCGTTGTCAGTCGCCGGAAGTACTACGACAGCTCGACGCCGGGCGTCGGCAAACATGACAGACCAGATTTGACCAAAATTCAAAAAAACTGAAATAATTATTTAGTGACACTAATATTCTTGAATAATTATTTAGTAATACTAATACTTCTTAAATAAGTAGCTTGACCTTAATTTGACCAGATTTAACAAAAACTAAAAAAATAAAAAAAACTGAAATTTGAGCATAATTTTTTTTCTTTTTAGAATTTGAGGATTCTAAAAATTTGCAAACAGGGAATGTCACGGGAATGGAGATCTACCGCGCCGGCATTAGACTTGTCGATTTGTTGAAGTATGTTCAAAATTATACCTCCAAAGTCGGACAAGCTCCGCTTTTAGTTGAAGTATGTCGGAAATGTAATGAATTTCGTCCTGTTTATATTAAATCCGTAGTATTTGCAATAATTCCGTCCGGTTAGTTCGAACAGTGGTTGAAATGTATGCGGGTTCTGTTGGATGGACAGCTCCCACATCAGTATCCTTGGACGGGTTTCCTCTGTTCGTGGACAGATGCCGGATCAAATTTGTCAGTTAGCACCTGAGATGCCCTCATCGCTCGAGCCATGCCACATGGTAGGCTGTCCAAATCTAAGAAATCTGTTACAATTAAAATAACCATCCTTAATTAGATACAACACTTTGCGATATTGCAGACACGCCTTAATTAGATATACAGTTGTAGCCATCAAACAATCAGAGTCCGCTTGCGGTGTTGGGCGCTGAATCGATCAAAGTATAGATCGATCGGCTGGTATTAATTATATACGTGCGTGTCCTGTTCCGACTACAAGTCCTAGCACTACACGTCCACGTACGTCCAGAGAAGGATCGATTGTTAGCCAGAAGCTAGTTGCGAATCGATTGTTAGCAAGAAGCTACCAGTGCTTCCCTTCATCGTCGTTCGTCGTCCCGTCGCTAGTCGCCGGAAGTACTACGGCAGCTCGACGCCGGGCGCCAGCAAACATGACAGACCAGATTTGACCAAAATTCAAAAAAACTGAAATAATTATTTAGTAACACTAATACTTCTTGAATAAGTAGTTTGACCATAGTTTGATCAGATTTAACAAAAATAAAAAAAAATAAAAAAACAGAAATTTGAGCATAACTTTTTTCCTTTTTTAATTTGAGGATTCTAAAAATTTGCGAACAGGAAATGTCATGGGAATGGAGATCTGTCGCGCCGGCATTAGACTAGTCGATTAGTTGAAGTATGTTCAAAATTATACCTCCAGAGTCGGACGAGCTCCGCTTTTAGTTGAAGTATGTTGGAAATGTAATGAATTTCGTCCTGTTTATATGAAATTCGTTGTGTTTGCATTAATTCCGTCTGGTTTGTTCAAACAGTGGTTGAAATTTACGCGGGTTCTGTTCGATGGACAGCTCCCGCATCAGTATCCTTGGACGGGTCTTCTCTGTTCATTGACAGATGCTGGAGCAAATTTGTCGGTTAGCACCTGAGATGCCCTCATCGCTCGAGCCATGCCACATGGCAGGCTGTCCAAATCTAAGAAAACCTATTACAATAACAATAACTATCCTTAATTAGATACAACACTTTGTGACATTACAGACACGTCTTAATTAGATATACAGTTGTAGCCATCAAACAATCAGAGTCCGCATGCGGTGCTGGGTGCTGAATCGATCAAAGTATAGATCGATCGGCTGGGAGTAATTGTATACGTGTGTGTCCTGTTCCGGAAGTGCTTCCCTTCATCGTCGTTCGTCGTCCCGTCGCCAGTCGCCGGAAGTACTACGGCAGCTCGACGCCGGGCGTCGGCTAACATGACAGACCAGATTTGACCAAAATTTAAAAAAATTGAAATAATTATTTAGTAACACTAATATTCTTGAATAATTATTTAATAACACTAATACTTCTTGAAGAAGTAGTTTGACCAGATTTAACAAAAATTGAAAAAATTAAAAAAAACTCAAATTTGAGCATAACTTTTTTTGCTTTTAGAATTTGCGAATTCTAAAAATTTGCAAACGGGGAATGTCATTGGAATGGAGATCTACCGCGCCGGCATTAGACTAGTCGATTAGTTGAAGTATGTTCAAAATTATACCTCCAGAGTCGGACGAGCTCCGCTTTTAGTTGAAGTATGTTGGAAATGTAATGAATTTTGTCCTGTTTATATGAAATCCATTGTGTTTGCATTAATTCCGTCCGGTTAGTTCAAACAGTGGTTGAAATGTATGTGGGTTCTTTTGGATGGACAGCTCCCGCATCTGTATCCTTGGACGGGTCTCCTCTGTTCGTGGAGAGATGCCGAAGCAAATTTGACGGTTAGCACCTGAGATGCCCTCATCGCTCGAGCAATGCCACATGGCAGGCTGTCCAAATCTAAGAAACCTGTTACAATTCCAATAACTATCCTTAATTACAGACAACACTTTGCGAGATTGCAGACACGCCTTAATTTGATATACAGTTGTAGCCATCAAACAATCAGAGTCCGCGTGTGGAGTTGGGCGCTGAATCGATCAAAGTATAGATCGATCGGCTGGTAGTAATTGTATACGTGCGTGTCCTGTTCCGGCTACAAGTCCTAGCACTACACGTCCACGTACGTCCAGGGAAATATCGATTGTTAGCCAGAAGCTAGTTGCGGATCGATTGTTAGCAAGAAGCTACAAGTGCTTCCCTTCATCGTCGTTCGTCGTCCCGTCGTCAGTCGCCGGAAGTACTACGGCAGCTCAACGCCGGGCGTCGGCAAACATGACAGACCAGATTTGACCTAAATTCAAAACAACTGAAATAATTATTTAGTAACAGTAATATTCTTGAATAATTATTTAGTAACACTAATACTTTTTGAATAAGTAGTTTGACCATAGTTTGACTAGATTTAACAAAAAATAAAAATAATAAAAAAAATTGAAATTTGAGCATAACTTTTTTCCTTTTAGAATTTGAGGATTCTAAGAATTTGCAAACAGGGAATGTCATGGGAATGGAGATTTGCCGCGTCGGCATTAGACTAGTCGATTTGTTGAAGTATGTTCAAAATTATACCTCCAGAGTCGGACGAGCTCCGCTTTTAGTTGAAGTATGTCAGAAATGTAATGAATTTCGTCCTGTTTATATGAAATCTGTTGTGTTTGCATTAATTCCGTCCGGTTAGTTCAAAGAGTGGTTGAAATGTACGCGGGTTCTGTTGGATGGACCGCTCCCGCATCAGTATCCTTGTACGGGTCTCCTCTGTTCGTGGACAGATGCCGGAGCAAATTTGTCGGTTAGCACCTGAGATGCCCTCATCGCTCGAGTCATGCCACATGGCAGGCTTCCAAATCTAAGAAACCTGTTACAATTCCAATGACTATCCTTAATTAGATATAACACTTTGCGATATTGCAGACACGCCTTAATTAGATATACAGTTGTAGCCATCAAACAATCAGAGTCCGCGTGCGGTGCTGGGCGCTGAATCGATCAAAGTATAGATCGATCTGCTGGTAGTAATTGTATGCGTGC
This sequence comes from Triticum aestivum, assembly GCF_018294505.1. NCBI lineage: Eukaryota > Viridiplantae > Streptophyta > Magnoliopsida > Poales > Poaceae > Triticum > Triticum aestivum. The sequence continues at coordinate 20,179,477 of NC_057801.1, forward strand.
GTGTCCTGTTCTGCCTACAAGTCCTAGCACTACACGTCCACGTACGTCCAGGGAAGGATCGATTGTTAGCGAAGCTAGTTGCGGATCGATTGTTAGCAAGAAGCTACAAGTGCTTCCCTTCATCGTCGTTTGTCGTCCCGTCGTCAGTCGCCGGAAGTACTACGGCAGCTCGACGCCGGGCATCGGCAAACATGACAGACCAGATTTGACCTAAATTCAAAAAAAACTGAAATAATTATTTAGTAACACTAATATTCTTGAATAATTATTTACTAACACTAATACTTCTTGAATAAATAGTTTGACCATAGTTTGACCAGATTTAACAAAAAATAAAAAAATAAAAAAACTGAAATTTGAGCATAACTTTTTTCCTTTTAGAATTTGAGGATTCTGAAAATTTGCAAACAGGGAATGTCATGGGAATGGAGATCTGCCACGCCGGCCTTAGACTAGTCGATTAGTTGAAGTATATTCAAAATTATACCTCCAGAGTCGGACGAGCTCCGCTTTTAGTTGAAGTATGTCGGAAATGTAATGAATTTCATCCTGTTTATATGAAATCCGTTGTGTTTGCACTAATTCCGTCCGGTTAGTTCAAACAGTGGTTCAAATGTATGCGGGTTCTGTTGTATGGATAGCTCCCGCATCAGTATTTTGGACGGGTCTCCTCTGTTCGTGGACAGATGCCGGAGCAAATTTATCGGTTAGCACCTGAGATGCCCTCATCGTTCGAGCCATGCCAAATGGTAGGCTGTCCAAATCGAAGAAATCTGTTACAATTTCAATAACTATCCTGAATTAGGTATAACACTCTGCGACATTGCAGACACGCCTTAATTATATATACAAATGTAGCCATCAAACAATTAGAGTCCGCGTGCTTTGCCGGGCGCTGAATCGATCAAAGTATAGATCGATCGACTGTAGTAATTGTATACGTGTGTGTCCTGTTCCGGCTACAAGTCCTAGCACTACACGTCCACGTACATTCAGGGAAGGATCAATTGTTAGCCAGAAGATAGTTGCGGATCGATTGTTAGCAAGAAGCTACAAGTGCTTCCCTTCATCGTTGTTTGTCGTCCCGTCGCCAGTCGCCGGAAGTACGACGGCAGCTCGACGCCGGGCGTCGGCAAACATGACACACCAGATTTGACCAAAATTCAAAAAAACTAAAATAATTATTTAGTAACACTAATATTCTTGAAAAATTATTTAGTAACACTAATATTTCTTGAATAAGTAGTTTGACCATAGTTTGACCAGATTTAACAAAAATTAAAAAAAAACCAAAATTTGAGCATAACTTTTTTTCCTTTTAAAATTTGAGGATTTTAAAAATTTGCAAACAGGGAATGTCATGGGAATGGAGATCTGCCATGCCGGCATTAGACTGGTCGATTAGTTGAAGTATGTTCAAAATTATACCTCCAGAGTCGGACGAGCTTCACTTTTAGTTGAAGTATGTCGAAAATGTAATGAATTTCGTCCTGTTTATATGAAATCCGTTGTGTTTGCATTAATTCCGTCCGGTTAGTTCAAACAGTGGTTCAAATGTATGCGGGTTCTGTTGGATAGACAGTTCCCGCATCAGTATCCTTGGACGGGTCTCCTCTGTTCGTGGACAGATGCCGGAGCAAATTTGTCGGTTAGCACCTGAGATGCCCTCATTGCTCCACACATGCCACATGGCAGGCTGTCGAAATATAAGAAACCTGTTACAATTCCAATAACTATCCTTAATTAGATACAACACTTTGCGACATTGCCGACATGCCTTAATTAGATATACAGTTATAGCCATCAAACAATCAGAGTCCACGTGCGGTGCTGGGCGCTGAATCGATCAAAGTAGAGATCGATCGGCTGATAGTAATTGTATATGTGCGTGTCCTGTTCCGGCTACAAGTCCTAGCACTACACGTCCATGTACGTTCAGGGAAGTACCGATTGTTAGCTAGAAGCTAGTTGCGGATCGATTGTTAGCAAGAAGCTACAAGTGCTTCCCTTCATCGTCGTTCGTCGTCCCGTTGTCAGTCGCCGGAAGTACTACGGCAGCTCGACGCCGGGCGTCGGCAAACATGACAGACCAGATTTGACCAAAATTCAAAAAAACTGAAATAATTATTTAGTGACACTAATATTCTTGAATAATTATTTAGTAATACTAATACTTCTTGAATAAGTAGCTTGACCATAATTTGACCAGATTTAACAAAAAATAAAAAAATAAAAAAAAACTGAAATTTGAGCATAATTTTTTTTCTTTTTAGAATTTGAGGATTCTAAAAATTTGCAAACAGGGAATGTCATGGGAATGGAGATCTGCCGCGCCGGCATTAGACTTGTCGATTTGTTGAAGTATGTTCAAAATTATACCTCCAAAGTCGGACAAGCTTCGCTTTTAGTTGAAGTATGTCGGAAATGTAATGAATTTCGTCCTGTTTATATTAAATCCGTAGTATTTGCATTAATTCCGTCCGGTTAGTTCGAACAGTGGTTGAAATGTATGCGGGTTCTGTTGGATGGACAACTCCCACATCAGTATCCTTGGACGGGTTCCTCTGTTCGTGGACAGATGCCGGATCAAATTTGTCAGTTAGCACCTGAGATGCCCTCATCGCTCGAGCCATGCCACATGGCAGGCTGTCCAAATCTAAGAAACCTGTTACAATAATAATAACTATCCTTAATTAGATACAACACTTTGTGACATTACAGACACGTCTTAATTAGATATACAGTTGTAGCCATCAAACAATCAGTGTCCGCATGCGGTGCTGGGTGCTGAATCGGTCAAAGTACAGATCGATCGGCTGGCAGTAATTGTATACGTGTGTGTCCTGTTCCGGCTACAAGTCCTAGCACTACACGTCCACGTACGTCGAGGGAAGGATCGATTGTTAGCCAGAAGCTAGTTGCGGATCGATTGTTAGCAAGAAAATCCAAGTGATTCACTTCATCGCCGTTCGCCGTCCCGTCGCCAGTCGCCGGAAGTACTACGGTAGCTCGACGCCAGGCGCCGGCAAACATGACAGACCAGATTTGACCAAAGTTCAAAAAAACTGAAATAATTATTTAGTAACACTAATATTCTTGAATAATTATGTAGTAACACTAATACTTCTTGAATAAGTAGTTTGACCAGATTTAACAAAAATTAAAAAAAATAAAAAAACTGAAATTTGAGCATAACTTTTTTCCTTTTAGAATTTGAGGTTTCTAAAAATTTGCGAACAGGGAATGTCATGGGAATGGAGATCTACCGCGCCGGCATTAGACTAGTTGATTAGTTGAAGTATGTTCAAAATTATACCTCCAGAGTCGGACGAGCTCCGCTTTTATTTGAAGTATGTCGGAAATGTAATGAATTTCGTCCTGTTTATATGAAATCCGTTGTGTTTGCATTAATTCTGTCCGGTTAGTTCAAACAGTGCTTGAAATGTACGCGGGTTCTGTTGGATGGACAGCTCCCGCATCAGTATCCTTGGACGGGTCTCCTCAGTTCGTGGACAGATGTCGGAGCAAATTTGTCGGTTAGCACCTGAGATGCCCTCATCGCTCGAGCCATGCCAAATGCCAGGCTGTCCAAATCTAAGAAACCTGTTACAATTCCAATAACTATTCTTAATTAGATACAAAACTTTGCGACATTGCAGACACGCCTTAATTATATATAAAGTTGTAGCCATCAAACAACCAGAGTCCGCGTGCGGTGCTGAGTGCTGAATCGATCAAAGTATAGATCGATCGGCTAGTAGTAATTGTATTCGTGCGTGTCCTGTTCCGGCTACAAGTTCTAGCACTACACGTCCATGTACGTCCAGGGAAGGATCGATTGTTAGCCAGAAGCTAGTTGCGGATCGATTGTTAGCAAGAAGCTACAAGTGCTTCCCTTCATCGTCGTTCGTCGTCCCGTCGTCAGTCGCCGGAAGTACTACGGCAGCTCGACGTCGGACGTCGGCAAACATGACAGACCAGATTTGACCTAAATTCAAAACAACTGAAATAATTATTTAGTAACACTAATATTCTTGAATAATTATTTAGTAACACTAATACTTTTTGAATAAATAGTTTGACCATAGTTTGACCTAATTTAACAAAAATTAAAAAAATAAAAAAAAAATTGAGCATAACTTTTTTCCTTTTAGAATTTGAGGATTTGAAAAATTTGCAAACACGGAATGTCATGGGAATGGAGATCTGCCGCGTCGACATTAGACTAGTCGATTAGTTGAAGTATGTTCAAAATTATACCTACAGAGTCGGACGAGCACCGATTTTAGTTGAAGTATGTCAGAAATGTAATGAATTTCGTCCTGTTTATATGAAATCTGTTGTGTTTGCATTAATTCCGTCCCGTTAGTTCAAAGAGTGGTTGAAATGTATGCGGTTTCTGTTGGATGGACAGCTCCCGCATCAGTATCCTTGGACGGGTCTCCTCTATTCGTGGACAGATGCCGGATCAAATTTGTCGGTTAGCACCTGAGATGCCCTCATCGCTCGAGCCATGCCACATGGTAGGCTGTCCAAATCTAAGAAATCTGTTACAATTAAAATAACCATCCTTAATTAGATACAACACTTTGCGATATTGCAGACACGCCTTAATTAGATATACAGTTGTAGCCATCAAACAATCAGAGTCTGTTTGCGGTGTTGGGCGCTGAATCGATCAAAGTATAGATCGATCGGCTGGTATTAATTATATACGTGCGTGTCCTGTTCCGACTACAAGTCCTAGCACTACACGTCCACGTACGTTCAGGGAAGGATCGATTGTTAGCCATAAGCTAGTTGCGGATCGATTGTTAGCAAGAAGTTACAAGTGCTTCCCTTCATCGTTGTTCGTCGTCCCGTCGCCAGTCGCCGGAAGTACTACGGCAGCTCGACGCCGGGCGCAGGCAAACATGACAGACCAGATTTGACCAAAATTCAAAAAAATTGAAATAATTATTTAGTAACACTAATATTCTTGAATAATTATTTAGTAATACTAATACTTCTTGAAAAAGTAGTTTGACCATAATTTGACCAGATTTAACAAAAAATAAAAAAAAATAAAAAAACTGAAATTTGAGCATAACTTTTTTTCTTTTTAGAATTTGAGCATTCTAAAAATTTGCAAACAGGGAATGTCATGGGAATGGAGATCTACCGCGCCGGCATTAGACTAGTCGATTAGTTGAAGTATGTTAAAAATTATACCTCCAGAGTCGGACGAGCTCCGCTTTTAGTTGAAGTATGTTGGAAATGTAATGAATTTCGTCATGTTTATATGAAATCCATTGTGTGTGCATTAATTCCGTCTGGTTAGTTCAAACAGTGGTGCAAATGTACGCGGGTTCTGTTGGATCGACAGCTCCCGCATCAGTATCCTTGGACGGGTCTCCTTTGTTCGTGGACAGATGCCGGAGCAAATTTGTCGGTTAGCACCTGAGATGCCCTCATTGCTCGAGCGATGCCACATGGCAGGCTGTCCAAATCAAAGAAATCTGTTACAATTCCAATAACTATCCTTAATTAGATACAACACTTTGCGACATTGCTGACATGCCTTAATTAGATATACAGTTGTAGCCATCAAACAATCAGAGTCCGCGTGCGGTGCTGGGCGCTGAATCGATCAAAGTATAGATCAATCGGCTGGTAGTAATTGTATACGTGTGTGTCCTGTTCCGGCTACAAGTCCTAGCACTACACGTCCACGTACGTTCAGGGAAGTACCGATTGTTAGCCAGAAGCTAGTTGCGGATCGATTGTTAGCAAGAAGCTACAAGTGCTTCCCTTCATCGTCGTTCGTCGTCCCGTCGTCAGTCGCCGGAAGTACTACGGCAGCTCGACGCCGGGCGTCGGCAAACATGACAGACCAGATTTGACCAAAATTCAAAAAAACTGAAATAATTATTTAGTAATACTAATATTCTTGAATAATTATTTAGTAACACTAATACTTCTTAAATAAGTAGTTTGACCATAGTTTGACCAGATTTAACAAAAATTAAAAAAAAACTGAAATTTGAGCATAACTTTTTTTCCTTTGAGAATTTGAGGATTTTAAAAATTTGCAAACAGGGAATGTCATGGGAATGGAGATCTGCCATGCCGGCATTAGACTAGTCGATTAGTTGAAGTATGTTCAAAATTATACCTCCAGAGTCGGACGAGCTTTGCTTTTAGTTGAAGTATGTCGGAAATGTAATGAATTTCGTCCTGTTTATATGAAATCCGTTGTGTTTGCATTAATTCCGTCCGTTTAGTTCAAACAGTGGTTCAAATGTATGCGGGTTCTGTTGGATGGACAGCTCCCGCATCAATATCCTTGGACGGGTCTCCTCTGTTCGTGGACAGATGCCGGAGCAAATTTGTCGGTTAGCACCTGAGATTCCCTCATCGCTCGAGCCATGCCACATGGCGGGCTGTCCAAATCTAAGAAATCTATTACAATTCCAATAACTATCCTTAATTAGATACAACACTTTGCGATATTGCAGACACGCCTTAATTAGATATACAGTTGTAGCCATCAAACAATCAGAGTCCGCGTGCGGTGCTGGGCGCTGAATCGATCAAAGTATAGATCGATAGGCTGGTAGTAATTGTATACATGCATGTCCTGTTCCGACTACAAGTCCTAGGACTACACGTCCACGTACGTCCAGGGAAGGATCGATTGTTAGCCAGAAGCTAGTTGCGGATCAATTGTTAGCAAAAAGCTACAAGTGCTTCCCTTCATTGTCGTTCGTCGTCCCGTCGTCAGTCGCCGGAAGTACTATGGCAGCTCGACGCCGGGCGTGGCAAACATGACAGACCAGATTTGACCAAAATTCAAAAAACTGAAATAATTACTTACTTACACTAATATTCTTGAATAATTATTTAGTAACACTAATACTTCTTGAATAAGTAGTTTGACCATAGTTTGACCAGATTTAACAAAAACTAAAAAAAATAAAAAAAACTGAAATTTAAGCATAACTTTTTTTTCCTTTTAGAATTTGAGGATTCTAAAAATTTGCAAACAGGGAATGTCATGGGAATGGAGATCTGCCGCGCCGGCATTAGAGTAGTCAATTAGTTGAAGTATGTTCAAAATTATACCTTCAGAGTCGGACGAGCTCCGCTTTTAGTTGAAGAATGTCGGAAATGTAATGAATTTCGTCCTGTTTATATGAAATCCGTTGTGTTTGCATTAATTCCGTCCGGTTAGTTCAAACAGTGGTTGAAATGTACGTGGGTTCTGTTGGATGGACAGCTCCCGCATCAGTATCCTTGTACAGGTCTCCTCTTTTCGTGGACAGATGCCGGAGCAAATTTGTCGGTTAGCACCTGATATGCCCTCATCGCTCGAGCCATGCCACATGGCAAGCTGTCCAAATCTAAGAAAGCTGTTACAATTCCAATAACTATCCTTAATTAGATACAACACTTTGCGATATTGCAGACACGCCTTAATTAGATATACAGTTGTAACCATCAAACAATCAGAGTCCGTTTGCGGTGCTGGGCGCTGAATCGATCAAAGTATAGATCGATCGGCTGGTAGTAATTGTATACGTGCGTGTCCTGTTCTGGCTACAAGTCCTAGCACTACACGTCCACGTACGTCCAGGGAAGGATCGATTGTTAGCCAGAAACTAGTTGCGGATCGATTGTTAGCAAGAAGCTACAGGTGCTTCCCTTCATCGTTGTTCGTCGTCCCGTCGTAAGTCGCCGGAAGTACGACGACAGCTCGACGTCGGGCGTCGGCAAACATGACAGACCAGATTTGACCAAAATTCAAAAAACTGAAATAATTATTTACTAACACTAATATTCTTGAATAATTATTTAGTAACACTAATACTTCTTAAATAAGTAGTTTGACCATAGTTTGACCAGATTTAACAACAATAAAAAAATCAAAAAAACTGAAATTTGAGCATAAGTTTTTTTCTTTTAGAATTTGAGGATTCTAAAAATTTGCAAAGAGGGAATGTCATGGGAATGGAGATCTGCCGCGCCGGCCTTAGACTAGTCGATTAGTTGAAGTATATTCAAAATTATACCTCCAGAGTCGGACGAGCTCCGCTTTTAGTTGAAGTATATTGGAAATGTAATGAATTTCGTCCTGTTTATATGAAATCGGTTGTGTTTGCACTAATTCCGTCCGGTTAGTTCAAACAGTGGTTCAAATGTATGCGGGTTCAGTTGGATGGACAGCTCCCGCATATGTATCCTTGGACGGGTCTCCTCTGTTCGTGGACAGATACCGGAGCAAATTTGTCGGTTAGCACCTGAGATGCCCTCATCGCTCGAGCCATGCCACATGGTAAGCTGTCCAATCGAAGAAACCTGTTACAATTCCAATAACTATCCTTAATTAGATACAACACTTTGCGACATTGCAGACACGCCTTAATTATATATACAATTGTAGCCATCAAACAATCAGAGTCCGCGTGCGGTGCCGGGCGCTGAATGGATCAAAGTATAGATCGATCGACTGTAGTAATTGTATACGTACGTGTCCTGTTCCGGCTACAAGTCCTAGCACTACACGTCCACGTACGTTCAGGGAAGGATCGATTGTTAGCCAGATGCTAGTTGCGAATCCATTGTTAGCAATAAGCTACAAGTGCTTCCATTCATCGTTGTTCGTCGTCCCGTCGCCAGTCACCAGAAGTACAACGGCAGCTCAACGCCGGGCGTCGGCAAACATGACAGACCAGATTTGACCAAAATTCAAAAAAACTGAAATAATTATTTAGTAACACTAATAGTTCTTGAATAAGTAGTTTGACCATAGTTTGACCAGATTTAACAAAAAATAAAAAAAATAAAAAAAAACTGAAATTTGAGCAAAAAAATTTTCCTTTTAGAATTTGAGGATTCTAAAAATTTGCAAATAGGGAATGTCATGGGAATGGAGATCTGCCGTGCCGGCATTAGACTAGTCGATTAGTTGAAGTATGTTCAAAATTATACCTCCAGAGTCGGACGAGCTTCGCTTTATTTGAAGTATGTCGGAAATGTAATGAATTTCGTCCTGTTTATATGAAATCCGTTGTGTTTACATTAATTCCGTCCGGTTAGTTCAAACAGTGGTTCAAATGTATGCGGGTACTGTTCGATAGACAGCTCCCGCATCAGTATCCTTGGACGGGTCTCCTCTGTTCGTGGACAGATGCCGAGGCAAATTTGTCGGTTAGCACCTGGGATGCCCTCATCGCTCGAGACATGCCACATGGCAGGCTGTCCAAATCTAAGAAACCTGTCACAATTCCAATAACTATCCTTAATTAGATACAACACTTTGCGACATTGCAGACACGCCTTAATTAGATATACAGTTGTAGCCATCAAACAATCAGAGTCCGCGTGCGGTGCTCGGCGCTGAATCGATCAAAGTATAGATCGATCGGCTAATAGTAATTGTATACGTGTGTGTCCTATTCTGGCTACAAGTCCTAGCACTACACGTCCACGTACGTCCAGGGAAGGATCGATTGTTAGCCAGAAGCTAGTTGCAGATCGATTGTTAGCAAGAAGCTACATGTGTTTCCCTTCATCGTCGTTCGTCGTCCCGTCGTCAGTCGCCAGAAGTACTACGGCAGCTCGACGCCGGGCGTCGGCAAACATGACAGACCAGATTTGACCAAAATTCAAAAAAACTGAAATAATTATTTAGTAACACTAATATTCTTGAATAATTATTTAGTAACACTAATACTTCTTGAATAAGTAGTTTGACCATAGTTTGAGCAGATTTAACAAAAAGTAAAAAAAAATAAAAAAAACTAAAATTTAAGCATAACTTTTTTTCTTTTTAAAATTTGAGGATTTTAAAAATTTGCAAACAAGGAATGTCATGGAAATGGAGATCTGCCGTGCCGGCATTAGACTAGACGATTAGTTGATGTATGTTCAAAATTTTACCTCCAGAGTCGGACGAGCTTCGCTTTTAGTTGAAGTATGTCGGAAATATAATGAATTTCGTCCTGTTTATATGAAATCCGTTGTGTTTGCATTAATTCCGTCCGGTTAGTTCAGACAGTGGTTCTAATGTATGCGGGTTCTGTTGGATAGATAGCTCCCGCATCAGTATCCTTGGACGGGTCTCCTCTGTTCGTGGACAGATGCCGGAGCAAATTTGGCGGTTAGCACCTGAGATGCCCTCATTGCTCGAGACATGCCACATGGCAGGCTGTCCAAATTTAAGAAACCTTTTACTATTCCAATAACTATCCCTAATTAGATACAACACTTTGCGACATTGCAGACACGCCTTAATTAGATATACAGTTGTAGTCATCAAACAATCAGAGTCCGCGTGCGGTTCTGGGCGCTGAAATGATCAAAGTATAGATCGATCAGCTGATAGTAATTGTATACGTGCGTGTCCTGTTCCGGCTACAAGTCCTAGCACTACACGTCCACGTACGTTCAGGGAAGTACCGATTGTTAGCCAGAAGCTAGTTGCGGATCGATTGTTAGCAAGAAGCTACAAGTGCTTCCCTTCATTGTCGCTCGTCGTCCCGTCGTCAGTCGCCGGAAGTACTACGGCAGCTCGACGCCGGGCGTCGGCAATAATGACAGACCAGATTTGACCAAAATTCAAAAAAACTGAAATAATTATTTAGTAACACTAATATTCTTGAATAATTATTTAGTAACACTAATACTTCTTGAATAAGTAGTTTGACCATAATTTGACAAGATTTAACAAAAAATAAAAAAATAAAAAAAAGAAATTTGAGAATAACTTTTTTTATGTTTAGAATTTGAGGATTCTAAAAATTGGCAAACAGGGAATGTCATGAGAATGGAGATCTGCCGCGCCGGCTTTAGACTAGTTGATTAGTTGAAGTATGTTCAAAATTATACCTCCAGAGTCGGACAAGCTCCGCTTTTAGTTGAAGTATGTCGGAAATGTAATGAATTTCGTCCTGTTTATATGAAATCCGTTGTCTTTGCATTAATTCCATCCGGTTAGTTCAAACAGTGGTTGAAATGTACGCCGGTTTTGTTGGATGGACAGCTCCCGCATCAGTATCCTTGTACGGGTATCCTCTGTTCGTGGACAGATGCCGGAGCAAATTTGTCGGTTAGCACCTGGAATGCTCTCGTTGGTCGAGACATGCCACATGGCAGGCTGTCCAAATCTAAGAAACCTGTTACAATTTCAATAACTATCCTTAATTAGATACAACACTTTGCGACATTGCAGACACGCCTTAATTAGATATACAGTTGTAGCCTTCAAACAATCAGAGTCCGCGTGCAGTGCTGGGCGCTGAATCGATTGAAGTATACATCGATCGGCTGGTATTAATTGTATACGTGTGTGTCCTGTTCCGGCTACAAGTCCTAGCACTACACGTCCACGTACGTTCAGGGAAGGATCGATTGTTAGCCATAAGCTAGTTGCGGATCGATTGTTAGCAAGAAGCTACAAGTGCTTCCATTCATCGTTGTTCGTCGTCCCGTCGCCAGTCGCCGGAAGTAAAACGGCAGCTCGACGCCGGGCGTCGACAAACATGACAGACCAGATTTGACCAAAATTCAAAAAAACTGACATAATTATTTAGTAACATTAATATTCTTGAATAATTATTTAGTAACACTAATACTTCTTGAATAAGTAGTTTGACCATAGTTTGACCAGATTTAACAAAAATAAAAAAAAAATTAAAATTTGAGCATAACTTTTTTCCTTTTAGAACTTGAGAATTCTAAAAATTTGCGAAAAGGGAATGTCATGGGAATGGAGATCTGCCGCGCCGGTATTAGACTAGTCGATTAGTTGAAGTATGTTCAACATTATACCTCCAGAGTCGGACAAGCTCCGCTTTTATTTGAAGTATGTAGGAAATGTAATTCCGTCCAGTTAGTTCAAACAGTGGTCCAAATGTATGTGGGTTCTCTTGGATAGACAGCTCCCGCATCAGTATCCTTCGACGGGTCTCCTCTGTTCGTGGACAGATGCCGGAGCAAATTTGTCAGTTAGCACCTGGGATGCCCTCATTGTCTCCAGACATGCCACATGGCAGGCTGTTCAAATCTAAGAAACCTGTTACAATTCCGATAACTATCCTTAATTAGATACAACACTTTGCGACATTGCAGACACGCCTTAATTAGATATACAGTTGGAGCCATCAAACAATCAGAGTCCGCGTGCGGTGCTGGGCGCTGAATCGATCAAAGTATAGATCCATCGGCTGGTAGTAATTGTATACGTGCATGTCCTGTTCCGGTTACAAGTCCTAGCACTACACGTCCACGTACGTTCAGGGAAGTACCGATTGTTAGCCAGAAGCTAGTTGCGGATCGATTGTTAGCAAGAAGCTACAAGTGCTTCCCTTCATCGTCGTTCGTCGTCCCGTCGTCAGTCGCCGGAAGTACTACGGCAGCTCGACGCCGGGCGTCGGCAAACATGACAGAACAGATTTGACCAAAATTCAAAAAAACTGAAATAATTATTCAGTAACACTAATATTCTTGAATTATTATTTAGTAACACTAATATTTCTTGAATAAGTAGTTTGACCATAATTTGACCAGAGTTAACAAAAACTAAAAAAATAAATAAATAACTGTAATTTGAGCATAACTTTTTTTTAGAATTTGAAGATTCTAAAAATTTGCAAACAGGAATGTCATGGGAATGGAGATCTGCCGCGCCGGCATTAGACTAGTCGATTAGTTAAAGTATATGTTCAACATTATACCTCCAGAGTCCGACGAGCTCCGCTTTTAGTTATAGTATGTCGGAAATGTAATGAGTTTCGTCCTATTTAGATCGATCGGCTGGTAGTAATTGTATACGTGCGTGTCCTGTTCCGACTACAAGTTGTAGCACTACACGTCCACGTACGTCCAGGGAAGGATCGATTGTTAGTCAGAAGCTAGTTGCGGATCGGTTGTTAGCAAGAAGGTACAAGTGCTTCCCTTCATCATCGTTCGTCCTCCCGTCGCCAGTCGCCGGAAGTACTACGGCAGCTCGACGCTGGGCGCCGGCAAACATGACAGACCAGATTTGACCAAAATTCAAAAAAACTTAAATAATTATTTAGTAACGCTAATATTCTTGAATAATTATTTAGTAACACTAATACTTCTTGAATAAGTAGTTTGACCATAATTTGACCAGATTTAACAAAAATTAAAAAAACAAAAAAACTAAAATTTGAGCATAATTATTTTTCCTTTTAGAATTTGAGGATTCTAAAAATTTGCAAACAGGAAATGTCATGGAAATGGAGATCTGCCGTGTCGGCATTAGACTAGTCGATTAGTTGAAGTATTTTCAAAATTATACCTCCAGAGTCAGACGAGCTCCGCTTTTAGTTGAAGTATGTCGGAAATGTAATGAATTTCGACATATTTATATGAAATCTGTTCTGTTTGCATTAATTCCGTCCGGTTAGTTCAAATAGTGGTTGAAATGTACGCGGGTTCTGTTGGATGGACAGCTCCCGCATCAGTATCTTTGGACGGGTCTCCTCTGTTCGTGGACAGATGCCGGAGCAAATTTGTCGGTTAGCACCTGAGATGTCCTCATCGCTCCAGCCATGCCACATGGCGGACTGTCCAAATCTAAGAAATCTGTTACAATTCCAATAACTATCCTTAATTAGATACAACACTTTGCGATATTGAAGACACGCCTTAATTAGATATATAGTTGTAGCCATCAAACAATCAGAGTCCGCGTGCGGTGCTGGGCGCTGAATCGATCAAAGTATAGATCGATTAGCTGGTAGTAATTGTATACGTGCGTGTCGTGTTCCGACTACAAGTCCTAGCACTACACGTCCACGTATATCCAGGGAAGGATCGATTGTTAGCCAGAAGCTAGTTGCGGATCGATTGTTAGCAAGAAGCTACAAGTGCTTCCCTTCATCGTCGTTCGTCGTCCCGTCGCCAGTCGCCGGAAGTACTACGGCAGCTCGACGCCGGGCGCCGGCAAACATGACAGACCAGATTTGACCAAAATTCAAAAAAACTGAAATAATTTTTTAGTAACACTAATATTCTTGAACAATTATTTAGTAACACTAATACTTTTTGAATAAGTAGTTTGACCATAGTTTGACCAGATTTAACAAAAATTTAAAAAAATCAAAAAAAAACTGAAATTTGAGCATAATTTGCAAACAGGGAATGTCATGGGAATGGAGATCTTCCGTGCCGGCATTAGACTAGACGATTAGTTGAAGTATGTTCAAAATTATACCTCCAGAGTCGGACGAGCTTCGCTTTTAGTTGAAGTATGTCGGAAATGTAATGAATTTCGTCCTGTTTATATGAAATCCGTTGTGTTTGCATTAATTCCATCCGGTTAGTTCAAACAGTGGTTGAAATGTACGCGGGTTCTGTTGGATGGACAGCTCCCGCATCAGTATCCTTGGACGGGTCTCCTCTGTTCGTGGACAGATGCCGGAGCAAATTTGTCGGTTAGCACCTGAGATGCCCTCATCGCTCGAGCCATGCCACATGGCAGGCTGTCCAAATCTAAAAAACCTGTTACAATTCCAATAACTATCCTTAATTAGATACAACACTTTGCGACATTGTAGACACGCCTTAATTAGATATACAGTTGTAGCCATCAAACAATCAGAGTCCGCGTGTGGTGCTGGGCGCTGAATCGATCAAAGTATAGATCGATCGGCTGGTAATAATTGTATACGTGCGTGTCCTGTTCCGGCTACAAGTCCTAGCACTACACGTCAACGTACGTTCAGGGAAGTACCGATTGTTAACCAGAATCTAGTTGCGGATCGATTGTTAGCAAGAAGCTACAAGTGCTTCCCTTCATCGTCGTTCGTCGTCCCGTTGTCAGTCGCCGGAAGTACTACGGCAGCTCGACGCCGGGCGTCGGCAAAAATGACAGACCAAATTTGACCAAAATTCAAAAAAACTGAAATAATGATTTAGTAACACTAATATTCTTGAATAATTATTTAGTAACACTAATATTTCTTGAATAAGTAGTTTGACCATAATTTGACAAGATTTAACAAAAACTAAAAAAATAAAAAAAAAATTTGAGCATAACTTTTTTTTAGAATTTGAGGATTCTAAAAATTTGCAAACAGGGAATGTCATGAGAATGGAGATCTGCCGCGCCATCCTTAGACTAGTCGATTAGTTGAAGTATATTCAAAATTATACCTCCAGAGTCGGACGAGCTCCGCTTTTAGTTGAAGTATGTCGGAAATGTAATGAATTTCGTCCTTTTATATGAAATCCGTTGTGTTTGCACTAATTCCGTCCGGTTAGTTCAAACAGTGGTTCAAATGTATGCGGGTTCTGTTGGATGGACAGCTCCCGCATCAGTATCCTTGGACGGGTCTCCTCTGTTTGTGGACAGATGCCGAAGCAAATTTATCGGTTAGCACCTGAGATGCCCTGATCGCTCGAGCCATGCCACATGGTAGGCCGTCCAAATCGAAGAAACCTGTTACAATTCCAATAACTATCCTTAATTAGATACAACACTTTGCGACATTGCAGACACGCCTTAATTATATATACAATTGTAGCCATGAAACAATCAGAGTCCGCGTGCGGTGCCGGGCGCTGAATGGATCAAAGTATAGATCGATCGGCTGTAGTAATTGTATACGTGCGTGTCCTGTTCCGGCTACAAGTCCTAGCACTACACGTCCACGTACGTTCAGGGAAGGATCGATTGTTAGGCAGAGGCTAGTTGCGGATCGATTGTTAGCAAGAAGCTACAAGTGCTTCCCTTCATCGTCGTTCGTCGTCCCGTCGTCAGTCGCCGGAAGTACTACGGCAGCTCGACGCCGGGCGTCGGCAAAAATGACAGACCAGATTTGACCAAAATTCAAAAAAACTGAAATAATTATTTAGTAACACTAATATTCTTGAATAATTATTTAGTAACACTAATACTTCTTGAATACGTAGTTTGACCATAATTTGACCAGATTTAACAAAAATTAAAAAAACAAAAAAATTAAAATTTGAGCATATTTTTTTTCCTTTTAGAATTTGACGATTCTAAAAATTTGCAAACAGCGAATGTCATGGAAATGGAGATCTGCCATGCCGGCATTAGACTAGTCGATTAGTTGAAGTATTTTCAAAATTATACCTCCAGAGTCGGACGAGCTTCGCTTTTAGTTGAAGTATGTCGGAAATGTAATGAATTTCGTCCTATTTATATGAAATCCGTTGTGTTTGCATTAATTCCGTCCGGTTAGTTCAAACAATGGTTGAAATGTATGCCGGTTCTGTTGGATGGACAGCTCCCGCATCAGTATCCTTTGACGGGTCTCCTCTGTTCGTGGACAGATGCCGGAGCAAATTTGTCGGTTAGCACCTGAGATGCCCTCATCGCTCGAGCCATGCCACATGGCAGGCTGTCCAAATCTAAAAAACCTGTTACAATTCCAATAACTATCCTTAATTAGATACAACACTTTGTGACATTGTAGACACGCCTTAATTAGATATACAGTTGTAGGCATCAAACAATCAGAGTCCGCGTGTGGTGCTGGGCGCTGAATCGATCAAAGTATAGATCTATCGGCTGGTAATAATTGTATACGTGCGTGTCCTGTTCCGGCTACAAGTCCTAGCACTACACGTCCACGTACGTTCAGGGAAGTACCGATTGTTAGCCAGAATCTAGTTGCGGATCGATTGTTAGAAAGAAGCTACAAGTGCTTCCCTTCATCGTCGTTCGTCGTCCCGTCGTCAGTCGCCGGAAGTACTACGGCAGCTCGACGCCGGGCGTCGGCAAAAATGACAGACCAAATTTGACCAAAATTCAAAAAAACTGAAATAATTATTTAGTAACACTAATATTCTTGAATAATTATTTAGTAACACTAATATTTCTTGAATAAGTAGTTTGACCATAATTTGACAAGATTTAACAAAAACTAAAAAAATAAAAAAAACTGAAATTTGAGCATAACTTTTTTTTAGAATTTGAGGATTCTAAAAATTTGCAAACAGGGAATGTCATGGGAATGGAGATATGCCCCGGCATTAGACTACTCGATTAGTTGAAGTATGTTCAAAATTATACCTTCAGAGTCGGACGAGCTCCGCTTTTAGTTGAAGTATGTCGGAAATGTAATGAATTTCGTCCTATTTATATGAAATCCGTTGTGTTTGCATTAATTCCATCCGGTTAGTTCAAACAGTGGTTGAAATGTACGCGGGTTCTGTTGGATGGACAGCTACCGCATCAGTATCCTTGGACGGGTCTCCTCTATTCATGGACAGATACCGGAGCAAATTTGTTGTTAGCACCTAAGATGCCCTCATCGCTCGAGCCATGCCACATGGCAGGCTGTACAAATCTAAGAAATCTGTTACAATTTCAATAACTATCCTTAACAAGATACAACACTTTGCGATATTGCAGACACGCCTTAATTAGATATACAGTTGTAGCCATCAAACAATCAGAGTCCGCGTGCGGTGCTGGGCGCTGAGTCGATCAAAGTATAGATCCATCGGCTGGTAGTAATTGTATACGTGCTTGTCCTGTTCCGGCTACAAGTCCTAGCACTACACGTCCACGTACGTCCAAGGAAGGATCGATTGTTAGGCAGAAGCTAGTTGTGGATCGATTGTTAGCAAGAAGCTACAAGTGCTTCCCTTCATCGTCGTTCGTCGTCCCGTTGCCAGTCGCCGGAAGTACTATGGCAGCTCGACGCCGGGCGCCGGCAAACATGACAGACCAGATTTGACCAAAATTCAAAAAAAAACTGAAATAATTATTTAGTAACACTAATATTCTTGAATAATTATTTAGTAACACTAATACTTCTTGAATAAGTAGTTTGACCATAGTTTGACCAGATTTAACAAAAACTAAAAAAATAAAAAAACAGAAATTTGAGCATAACTTTTTTCCTTTTAGAATTTGAGGATTCTAAAATTTTGCGAACAGGGAATGTCATGGGATTGGAGATCTGCTGCGCCGGCATTAGACTAGTCGATTAGTTGAAGTATGTTCAAAATTATACCTTCAGAGTCGGACGAGCTCCGCTTTTAGTTGAAGTATGTCGGAAATGTAATGAATTTCGTCCTATTTATATGAAATCCATTGTGTTTGCATTAATTCCGTCTGGTTAGTTCAGACAGTGGTTGAAATGTACGCGGGTTCTATTCGATGGAGAGCTACCGCATCAGTATCCTTGGACGGGTCTCCTCTATTCATGGACAGATGCCGGAGCAAATGTGTCCTTTAGCACCTGAGATGCCCTCATCGCTCGAGCCATGCCACATGGCAGGCTGTCCAAATCTAAGAAACCTGTTAGAATTCCAATAACTATCCTGAATTAGGTATAACACTTTGCGACATTGCAGACACGCCTTAATTAGATATACAGTTGTAGCCATCAAACAATCAGAGTCCGCGTGCTGTGCTGGGTGCTGAATCGATCAAATTATAGATCGATCGGCTGGTAGTAATCGTATACGTGTGTGTCCTGTTCCGCTTACAAGTCCTAGCACTACACGTCCGCGTACGTCCAGGGAAGGATCGATTGTTATCCAGAAGCTAGTTGCGGATCGATTGTTAGAAAGAAGCTACAAGTGCTTCCCTTCATCGTCGTTCACCGTCCCGTCGCCAGTCGCCGGAAGTACTACGGCAGCTCGACGCCGGGCGCCGGCAAACATGAGTTACATGACAGACCAGATTTGACCAAAATTCAAAAAAACCGAAATAATTATTTAGTAACACTAATATTCTTGAATATTTATTTAGTAACACTAATACTTCTTAAATAAGTAGTTTGACCATAGTTTGACCAAATTTAACAAAAATAAAAAAAACTAAAATTTGAGCATAACTTTTTTCCTTTTAGAATTTGAGGATTTTAAAAATTTGCAAACAGGCCGTAGGCCGTCAAAATCGGATGCGGATTTTCGTGCTGAACATTTTGATATATTATACATCTTTTTCTGACAAAGTATGCAAAAGTTATAGCCGTTTTACATTTTCCCTACACTTTTTGCCAAAAATGTCCAAATTTAAGTTTTCAAATTTTCCTAACTAGTAAATGTAGTAATATAACTACATCTCGAAGGATTTTAATTTTCGAAGTTTTTATCATTTTCTTTTGCTTTTTACAAAATTGAAAAGGCGATCAGGGGGGGTACAGTTTGAAAATGGGACCTTTAGTACCGGTTCATGCCACGAACCGGTACTAATGGCTCAAACCCCATTAGTACCGGTTCGTGGCACGAACCGGTACTAAAGGTTAACCGGTACTAATGTGCATCGCACCCATTAGTACCGGTTCGTGGCACCAACAGGGACTAAAGGTCCCATTCGAACCGGGACTAATGCCTTTGCCGCATGGACCGGGACCAATGCTCACATTAGTCCCGGTTCTTGACTGAACCGGGACTAATGGGCTAACCAGGCCTGGACCAAAGCCCTGTTTTTTACTAGTGACACCTTACTGTTTGCTTGTTTGCCACTTTTTGTGCACCTTTCATGATCTGCGGTGATGTTTCTCTTTTTGAAGGATAATCTTTACAAAATGAATTTTCTTTTAGATTATAACGCTCTGTGTATAAATAATAATATTATAATGCTCACAAGGTTGCAGTCTCTGTTGCGTTGATATCAATTATGGTCCCATGCATGACCAATGAGATTGGGTTCCATGCATGGACCTACTAAATATGTACGTAGAAATCACGATGGTAGATGTTAGGTTAATCGACTCAACTACTATACTGTAAAGATGAAAATTCTTGGATCCCGTTGCAACACACATGTACACACCTAATTAAATTAGAAAAAAGTAAAGGCAATTGAATCTTGAACATGCACCATATTTATCATGTCATCTTGAAATCAATCTGAAGTTCTAAATAGCGAAGAACACAATAAGAGGTAGCTGAAACAAATGACAAGCTTGGACGAATCTTATATTACACAATGTTCATCTATCGTCGAACGTATCTATTTTTCTTGTGATCAGGCACCCTCCATGAATCAAAGCCTCAAGGTTAGGTCGACCGCCTCGCCGGCTTTGTCACTCAGCTGCGGCTCTGCGGCGTTTTCGGGCACCCGTAGTAGACCCATGAAGTCTATCTCCACCGGACGGGGACCTCCACGGTGGTATTCCTCCCAGAAGGCAAGGTTGGGTGCAAGCACAAGTAGCCACGACCCCAAAAGAGTAGACTCAGGCACGAAGGAGGCTGGTTGGGGTAGGCTTACCGGCATGTTCCAGTGGCGATTGTTGCGGCAGCTCTGTGAGGACATGTGGCCACCAAGGGCTTGGTGTCTGACCTACCTCCTACGGCAAAAAGGGCATGAGTAGCCCTCACGCCATGGCCACTGCGGCTGTTGTTGCCATTGTATTGGTGCGCCACCGTTGGAGGCCATCTCCTGCGAGAAGGGTTTTGGCATGCGCGTATCTAGCTTGAGTTTATATACATGTGGCTCACAACGGTCAAAAGCAATGACAGTGTGAAATCTGTATGATTGAGAGAATTCAGACCTGGCATACACCGATGAGAATGGTAAGTAATTGATCGAGAGTGAAATGTGTGCCCTTAAAGAAACAAACAAGCGATGTGCATGCACTCCCAAGATCCAGGCATGCATGGGTCCCACACTGTATACATCAAGACACATATTATGAAAAGAAAAAAAAGTCCATTTTACTACCCTGAATAAAATGGGTGGTTCACTTTACCCCCTGATCTATTTTTCGGCTTCTTTTTCCCCACAAACAAACTCAAACCGGACAAAACACCCCTCTGGCTTGTTTTTCTCCAACCGCTGCTGATGTGGCACCAGTCAACGACGGTTTTGACCTGGGTGGGGCCCCCTTGTAGGGTCTCTCTCTCTCTCTCTCTCTCTCTCTCTCTCTCTCTCTCTCTCGCTGGGTACACCCACCGGCGAGCCTCCTCCTCGGCTCCCGCCCCTTCTTCTTCCCCGCGCTGCCGCCGCCGCCGTGGGAGCACTTCTCCAGACTGCAGCAGGCCGCTCCCCGTCCTCGTTCACATCCTCCTCCTCCTCGTCATGCTGCTGCTGCTGCGTACCATGACCACGACGACTCTCTCTCCTTGCTCTAAATGCCATGGCCGGCGCTCCGTTCTGCAGATCAGCGCTGCTGAGAACCACCGTGGCCACCTAAGACAACCGTCACCGTCGGCCTCCAGGGCCCTCGACTTGGATCCCGCCTCCCTGCCACAGATCCGCGTCCGTCGTCGCCGTTCGTCACCCAGCACCCGTCCCCGTCGGGCGCCGGCTTTGGATCCGGCGAGCACCATGCTGTTGGAACCGGTCTTTCAGGTAGTAGTGCATGCACTAACGTGCTGCTGTTGCTGCGCCAACAGCTCACGATCTGCATGCTAGCTTCTAGGAGTGGTTAGCCTATGCATAGCTGTATTAGTTAGTCTAGCCGTGTGCGTGTGTTATCAGTGTATAAGTGTACACCCAGAGGTAGGGATGAAAATGGAGTGGAAAGTTTCTGCTTTTCCGGAGGGAAAATGGAAACAGAGAGGAAATATGAAAACGGAAACAGAAATTCACAAAACAGAAATGGAAATGGTAATTTTTATGTGGAAACAGAAACAAAAACGGAATGGTGTTTTCCGGTGGAACACACGTGTAAATGGAACTTTCCGTTTCCGTTAATATGGAATTTCTGTTTCTGCTATAGGCCCATGGCTGCTTTGTAGCCCAACTACCAAACAATACACAATGACACAGTGAGTAAAATGAGGAGAATGTATTATTTGAGTACCAAGTTTTACTTGAGTACCAAGTTTTACTACCACATACATACTCAACTAGAGCCTATACGGAATTGTCATGTACTACTACAATACTACCCTATTGTGTGAACACAACCATATTATTTTGTAGCCATGTTAACAATTCCATCAACTTGTTTGTTTTTTGTCTGTATTTCTCTATGATTCAAGGGGGTTTTAAGTTCCGGTCAACAAACTATTTTGTTTCCATGACCGCTCTGTATTCGCTCCGTGTTTGTTTCCGGTAGTATCTTTTTCCTTATTTGTTTTCGGGGTTTCTGTATTCGTTTCTGCTTCTGCAAAAAAAATATGAAAATAAATATGGTAGCACTCAGTTCCATCCGTTTCCCCGCCGTTTTCATCCCTACCCAGAGGATAATACAATCGTGAGTTCTTCCTCACTTTTCTTTCCTTCACATGCAGTCGCCGCTGTGCAAGCTCCTCTGCCTCACCGCCAACGCTGAGGCTGACGGTGGCGTCGCTGGTGGGGTTGCTGGATGGCGGGGAGGTGCTGCAGGAGGCCCGGAGGTGGCTGGCGGCGAGCTCCTTGTCGGAGCAGAAGCGTGAGGCGACCGACAGCGGAGCAGTGTTAGGAGTGATAGGTCGCCGGCGTGGAGGGCTTCAGCGGCGACACAATGGCGCGGTGGTGCTCAGTCACAGCCATGCATAGAGGAGGTTGGGGGCTCGGGGCTGTTGTCACCTGGAGAGAGAGAGAAACCTGACAAGGGGGCCCCACCTGAGTCAAAACCACCGTTGACTAGTGCCACATCAACAGCGGGTGGAGAAAAACCAGCCAGGGGGGGTGTTTTGTCCGGTTTGGGTTTGTTTGGGGGCTAAAAGAAGCCGAAAAAAAGATAGGGGGTAAAGTAAACCACCCACTTGTTGGAAATATGCCCTAGAGGCAATAATAAGAGTATTATTATTATATTTCCTTGTTCATGATAATTGTCTTTTATTCATGCTATAATTGTATTATCCGGAAATCGTAATACACGTGTGAATACATAGACCACAATATGTCCCTAGTGAGCCTCTAGTTGACTAGCTCATTGATCAACAGATAGTCATGGTTTCCTGACTATGGACATTGGATGTCGTTGATAACGGGATCACATCGTTAGGAGAATGATGTGATGGACAAGACCCAATCCGAAGAATAGCACAAGATCGTGTAGTTCGTTTTGCTAGAGCTTTTCCAATGTCAAGTATCTCTTCCTTAGACCATGAGATCGTGTAACTCCTGGATACCGTAGGATTGCTTTGAGTGTACCAAACGTCACAACGTAACTGGGTGACTATAAAGGTGTATTACAGGTATCTCCGAAAGTGTCTGTTGGGTTGACACGGATCGAGACTGGGATTTGTCACTCCGTATGACGGAGAGGTTGTTGGAAATATGCCCTAGAGGCAATAATAAAAGCATTATTATTATATTTCCTTGTTCATGATAATTGTCTTTTATTCATGCTATAATTGTATTATCCGGAAATCGTAATACATGTGTGAATACATAGACTGCAATACGTCCCTAGTAAGCCTCTAGTTGACTAGCTCGTTGGTCAACAGATAGTCATGGTTTCCTGACTATGGACATAAGATGTCATTGACAACGGGATCACGTCATTAGGAGAATGACGTGATGGACAAGACCCAATCCTAAGCATGGCACAAGATCGTGTATTTCGTTTTGCTAGAGCTTTTCCAATGTCGAGTATCTCTTCCTTAGACCATGAGATCGTGTAACTCCCGGATACCGTAGGATTGCTTTGGGTGTACCAAACGTCACAACGTAACTGGGTGATTATAAAGGTGCACTACAGGTATATCCGAGAGTGTCTGTTGGGTTGACACGGATCGAGACTGGGATTTGTCACTCCGTGTTACGGAGAGGTATCACTGGGCCCACTTGGTAGTGCATCATCATAATGAGCTCAAGGTGGCCAAGTGTCTGGTCATGGGATCATGCATTACGGTACGAGTAAAGTGACTTGCCGGTAACGAGACTGAACGAGGTATTGGGATACCGACGATCGAGTCTCGGGCAAGTAACATACCGTCTGACAAAGGGAATAGTATACGGGGTTGCTTGAATCCTTGACATCGTGGTTCATCCGATGACATCATCGAGGAGCATGTGGGAGCCAACATGGGTATCCAGATCCCGCTGTTGGTTGTTGACCTGAGAGCCGTCTCGGTCATGTCTGCATGTCTCCCGAACCCGTAGGGTCTACACACTTAAGGTTCGGTGACGCTAGGGTTATTAGGAAGACTTGTATGTGATTACCAAATGTTGTTCGGAGTCCCAGATGAGATCCCGGACGTCACGAGGAGTTCCGGAATAGTCCGGAGGTAAAGATTTATATATGGGAAGTTGTTAAACGGACACCGGAAAGTTTCGGGGGCTTAACGGTATTGTACCGGGGCCACCGGAAGGGTTCCGGAGGTCCACCGGGAGGGGCCACCCCTCCCGGGGGGCCACTTGGGCTGCGTGGAAGAGGGAGCCAGCCCCTAGTGGGCTGGGCGCGCCCCCCACCAAAGGCCCATGCGGCTATGGTTTTGGGGGAAACCCTAAAGGGGGCGCCCCTTGCTTGGGGGGCAAGCCACCCTCCCCTTGGCCACCGCCCCCCCCCCTCTAGGGTTTCCTCTAGAGGGGCCGGCACCTCTTGCCCCCTTCCCCCTATATATAGAGGGGTGAGGGGAAGGCTGCAATGCACAAGCTAAGGCGCAGCCCCTCCCCTCCCAACACCTCTCCTCCTCCGTACGTGCTTGGCGAAGCTCTGTCGGAGAACTGCTGCTCCAACACCACCACGCCGTCGTGCTGCCATTGGAGCTGTCTTCCTCAACCTCTCCTTCCTCCTTGCTGGATCAAGACGGAGGAGACATCGTCCGTCCCGTACGTGTGTTGAACGCGGAGGTGCTGTCCGTTCAGCACTTGGTCGTCGGTGATCCGAATCACGGCGAGTACGACTCCCTCATCACCATCCCCTTGAACGCTTCCGCACTCGATCTACAAGTGGTATGTAGATGCAAACTCACTCCCTTGACTCGTTGCTTAGATGAACTCATAGATGGATCTTGGTGAAACTGTAGGAAAAATTTTAATTTTATGCAACGTTCCCCAATAGTGGCATCATGAGCTAGGTCTATGCGTAGTTCTCTATTGCACGAGTAGAACACAATTTTGTTGTGGGCGTGGATCTTGTCAACTTGCTTGCCGCTACTAGTCTTATCTTGCTTCAGCGGTATTGTGGGATGAAGCGGCCCGGACCAACCTTACACGCACGCTTACGTGAGACCGGTTCCACCGACAGACATGCACTAGTTGCATAAGGTGGCT
This sequence comes from Triticum aestivum, assembly GCF_018294505.1. Taxonomy (NCBI): domain Eukaryota; kingdom Viridiplantae; phylum Streptophyta; class Magnoliopsida; order Poales; family Poaceae; genus Triticum; species Triticum aestivum. The sequence goes on from NC_057801.1 coordinate 20,204,573, forward strand.
GGCGGGTGTCTGTCTCTCCCACTTTAGTTGGAGCGGATTCGATGAAAAGGGTCCTTATGAAGGGTAAATAGAAGTTGACAAAATCACGTTGTGGTTATTCGTAGGTAAGAAAACGTTCTTGCTAGAACCCAATTGCAGCCACGTAAAAGATGCAACAACAATTAGAGGACGTCTAACTTGTTTTTGCAGCAATTATCATGTGATGTGATATGGCCAAAGTTGTGATGAATGATGAATGATATATGTGATGTATGAGATCATGTTCTTGTAATAGGAATCACGACTTGCATGTCGATGAGTATGACAACCGGCAGGAGCCATAGGAGTTGTCTTTATTTTTTGTATGACCTGCGTGTCATTGAAGAACGCCATGTAAATTACTTTACTTTATTGCTAAACGCGTTAGCCATAGAAGTAGAAGTAGTCGTTGGCGTGAAAACTTCATGAAGACACGATGATGGAGATCATGATGATGGAGATCATGGTGTCATGCCGGTGACAGGATGATCATGGAGCCCCGAAGATGGAGATCAAAGGAGCTATATGATATTGGCCATATCATGTCACTACTATATAATTGCATGTGATGTTTATTATGTTTATGCATCTTGTTTACTTAGAACGACGGTAGTAAATAAGATGATCCCTTACAACAATATCAAGAAGTGTTCTCCCCTAACTGTGCACCGTTGCTAAAGTTCGTCGCTTCTAAGCACCACGTGATGATCGGGTGTGATGGATTCTTACGTTCACATACAACGGGTGTAAGACAGATTTACACACGCGAAACACTTAGGGTTAACTTGACGAGCCTAGCATGTACAGACATGGCCTCGGAACACGAAGACCGAAAGGTCGAACACGAGTCGTATGGAAGATACGATCAACATGAGTATGTTCACCGACGATGACTAGTCCGTCTCACGTGATGATCGGACACGGCCTAGTCGACTCGGATCGTGTAACACTTAGATGACTAGAGGGATGTCTAATCTAAGTGGGAGTTCATTAAATAATTTGATTAGATGAACTTTATTATCATGAACAATAGTCTAAAATCTTTGCGATATGTCTTGTAGATCAAATGGCCAACACTCATGTCACCATGAACTTCAACGCGTTCCTAGAGAAAACCAAGCTGAAAGATGATGGCAGCAACTATTCGGACTTGGTCCGGAACCTGAGGATCATCCTCATAGCTGCCAAGAAACAATATGTCCTAGAAGCACCGCTAGGTGAAGCACCCATCCCAGAGAACCAAGACGTTATGAACGCTTGGCAGTCTCGTGCTGATGATTACTCCCTCGTTCAGTGCGGCATGCTTTACAGCTTAGAACCGGGGCTCCAAAAGCATTTTGAGCAACACGGAGCATATGAGATGTTCGAGGAGCTGAAACTGGTTTTCCAAGCTCATGCCCGGGTCGAGAGATATGAAGTCTCCGACAAGTTCTATAGTTGTAAGATGGAGGAAAACAGTTCTGTCACTGAGCACATACTCAAAATGTCTGGGTTGCACAACCGCCTGTCCCAGCTGGACATAAACCTCCCGGACGAGGCGGTCATTGACAGAATCCTTCAGTCGCTCCCACCAAGCTACAAGAGCTTTGTGATGAACTACAATATGCAGGGGATGGAGAAGACCATTCTTGAAGTATTCTTAATGCTGAAGTCAGCAGAGGTTGAAATCAAGAAAGAACATCAATTGTTGATGGTCAATAAAACCACTAAGTTCAAGAAGGGCAAGGGCAAGAAGAACTTCAAGAAGGACGGCAAGGAGGTTGCCGCGCCCGGTAAGCAAGTTACCGGGAAGAAGTCAAAGAATGGACCCAAGCCTGAGACAGAGTGCTTTTATTGCAAAGGGAAGGGCCACTGGAAGCGGAACTGCCCCAAATACTTAGTGGACAAGAAGGCCGGCAACACTAAAGGTATATTTGATATACATGTAATTGATGCGTACCTTACCAGTACTCGTAGTAACTCCTGGGTATTTGATACCGGTGTCGTTGCTCATATTTGTAACTCACAGCAGGAGCTGCGGAATAAACGGAGACTGGCGAAGGACGAGGTGACGATGCGCGTCGGGAATGGTTCCAAGGTCGATGTGATCGCCGTCGGCACGCTACCTCTACATTTACCTACGGGATTAGTTATAAACCTTAATAATTGTTATTTGGTGCCAAGTTTGAGCATGAACATTGTATCTGGATCTCGTTTAATACGAGATGGCTACTCATTTAAATCCGAGAATAATGGTTGTTCTATTTATATGAGAGATATGTTTTATGGTCATGCTCCGATGGTCAATGGTTTATTCTTAATGAATCTCGAACGTAATGTTACACATATTCATAGCGTGAATACCAAAAGATGTAAAGTTGATAACGATAGTCCCACATACTTGTGGCACTGCCGCCTTGGTCACATTGGTGTCAAGCGCATGAAGAAGCTCCATGCTGATGGACTTTTGGAGTCTCTAGATTATGAATCATTTGACACATGCGAACCATGCCTCATGGGCAAGATGACCAAGACTCCGTTCTCCGGAACAATGGAGCGGGCAACCAACTTGTTGGAAATCATACATACCGATGTGTGCGGTCCAATGAGTGTTGAGGCTCGCGGAGGATATCGTTATGTTCTCACTCTCACAGATGACTTGAGTAGATATGGGTATGTCTACTTGATGAAACACAAGTCTGAGACCTTTGAAAAGTTCAAGGAATTTCAGAATGAAGTAGAGAATCAACGTGACCGAAAGACAAAATTCTTATGATCAGATCGTGGAGGAGAATATTTAAGTCACTAATTTGGTACACACTTAAGAAAATGTGGAATCATTTCACAACTCACGCCACCTGGAACACCTCAGCGTAACGGTGTGTCCGAACGTCGTAATCACACTCTATTGGATATGGTGCGATCTATGATGTCTCTTACCGATTTACCGCTATCATTTTGGGGATACGCTCTAGAGATAGCTACATTCACTTTAAATAGGGCACCATCTAAATCCGTTGACACGACATCGTATGAATTATGGTTTGGGAAGAAACCTAAGCTGCCGTTTCTAAAAGTTTGGGGATGCGATGCTTATGTCAAGAAACTTCAACCTAAAAAGCTCGAACCCAAGTCAGAAAAATGCGTCTTCATAGGATACCCTAAGGAAACCATTGGGTATACCTTCTACCTTAGATCCGAAGGCAAGATCTTTGTTGCCAAGAACGGATCCTTTCTAGAAAAAGAGTTTCTCTCGAAAGGAGTAAGTGGGAGGAAAGTAGAACTCGATGAAGTACTACCTCTTGAACCGGAAAGTAGTGCAGCTCAGGAAAATGTTCCTGTGGTGCCTACACCGACTGGAGAGGAAATTAATGATGATGATCAAGGTACTTCGGATCAAGTTGCTACTGAACTTCGTAGGTCCACTAGGACACGTTCCGCACCAGAGTGGTACGGCAACCCTGTCTTGGAAATCATGTTGTTAGACAACGGTGAACCTTCGAACTATGAAGAAGCGATGGCGGGCCCGGATTCCAACAAATGGCTCGAAGCCATGAAATCCGAGATAGGATCCATGTATGAAAACAAAGTATGGACTTTGACAGACTTGCCCGATGATCGGCGAGCGATAGAAAACAAATGGATCTTTAAGAAGAAGACGGACGCGGATGGTAATGTTACCATCTATAAAGCTCGACTTGTCGCTAAGGGTTATCGACAAGTTCAAGGGATTGACTACGATGAGACTTTCTCTCCCGTAGCGAAGCTTAAGTCCGTCCAAATCATGTTAGCAATTGCCGCATACTATGATTATGAGATATGGCAGATGGACGTCAAAACAGCGTTCCTTAACGGTTATCTTAAGGAAGAGCTATATATGATGCAGCCAGAAGGTTTTGTCGATCCTAAGAATGCTAACAAAGTATGCAAGCTCCAGCGATCCATTTATGGGCTGGTGCAAGCATCTCGGACTTGGAACATTCGCTTTGATGAGATGATCAAAGCGTTTGGGTTTATGCAGACTTATGGAGAAGCCTGCGTTTACAAGAAAGTGAGTGGGAGCTCTGTAGCATTTCTCATATTATATGTAGATGACATACTTTTGATGGGAAATGATATAGAACTCTTGGACAGCATTAAGGCCTACTTGAATAAAAGTTTTTCAATGAAGGACCTTGGAGAAGCTGCTTATATATTAGGCATCAAGATCTATAGAGATAGATCGAGACGCCTCATAGGTCTTTCACAAAGCACATACCTTGATAAGATTTTGAAGAAGTTCAAAATGGATCAGTCCAAGAAAGGGTTCTTGCCTGTACTGCAAGGTGTGAAATTGAGCTCAGCTCAATGCCCGACCACGGCAAAAGATAAAGAAGAGATGAGTGTCATCCCCTATGCCTCAGCCATAGGATTTATTATGTATGCCATGCTGTGTACCAGACCTGATGTAAACCTTGCCGTAAGTTTGGTAGGAAGGTACCAAAGTAATCCCGGCAAGGAACACTGGACAGCAGTCAAGAATATCCTGAAGTACCTGAAAAGTACAAAGGACATGTTTCTCGTTTATGGAGGTGACGAAGAGCTCGTCGTAAAGGGTTACGTCGACGCTAGCTTCGACACAGATCTGGATGACTCTAAGTCACAAACCGGATACATGTATATGTTGAATGGTGGAGCAATAAGCTGGTGCAGCTGCAAGTAGAGCGTCGTGGCGGGATCTTCATGTGAAGCGGAGTACATGGCAGCCTCGGAGGCAGCGCATGAAGCAATTTGGGTGAAGGAGTTCATCACCGACCTAGGAGTCATACCCAATGCATCGGGGCCGATCAAACTCTTCTGTGACAACACTGGGGCTATTGCACTTGCCAAGGAGCCCAGGTTTCACAAGAAGACCAGGCACATCAAGCGTCGCTTCAACTCCATCTGTGAAAATGTTCAAGATGGAGACATAGAAATTTGTAAAGTGCATACGGATCTGAATGTCGCAGATCCGTTGACTAAACCTCTCTCGCGAGCAAAACATGATCAACACCAGAACTCTAGTGGTGTTCGATTCATCACAATGTAACTAGATTATTGACTCTAGTGCAAGTGGGAGACTGTTGGAAATATGCCCTAGAGGCAATCATAAAAGCATTATTATTATATTTCCTTGTTCATGATAATTGTCTTTTATTCATGCTATAATTGTATTATCCGGAAATCGTAATACATGTGTGAATACATAGACTGCAATACGTCCCTAGTAAGCCTCTAGTTGACTAGCTCGTTGGTCAACAGATAGTCATGGTTTCCTGACTATGGACATAAGATGTCATTGACAACGGGATCACGTCATTAGGAGAATGACGTGATGGACAAGACCCAATCCTAAGCATGGCACAAGATCGTGTATTTCGTTTTGCTAGAGCTTTTCCAATGTCGAGTATCTCTTCCTTAGACCATGAGATCGTGTAACTCCCGGATACCGTAGGATTGCTTTGGGTGTACCAAACGTCACAACGTAACTGGGTGACTATAAAGGTGCATTACAGGTATCTCCGAAAGTGTCTGTTGGGTTGACACGGATCGAGACTGGGATTTGTCACTCCGTATGACGGAGAGGTATCACTGGGCCCACTCGGTAGTGCACCATCATAATGAGCTCAAAGTGACCAAGTGTTTGGTCGGTACGAGTAAAGTGACTTGCCGGTAACGAGATTGAACGAGGTATTGGGATACCGACGATCGAATCTCGGGCAAGTAAAATACCGATTGACAAAAGGGAATTGTATACGGGGTTGTTTGAATCCTCGACATCGTTGCTCAACCGATGAGATCATCGAGGAGCATGTGGGAGCCAACATGGGTATCCAGATCCTGCTGTTGGTTATTGCCCGAGAGCCGTCTCGGTCATGTCTGCATGTCTCCCGAACCCGTAGGGTCTACACACTTAAGGTTCGGTGACACTAGGGTTATATGAATATGAGTATGCAGCAAACCGAATGTTGTTCGGAGTCCCGGATGAGATCCCGGACGTCACGAGGAGTTCCGGAATGGTCCGGAGGTAAAGATTTATATATGGGAAGTCTTGTTTTGGTCACCGGAAAAGTTTCGGGCATTATCGGTATTGTACCGGGAGTGCCGAAAGGGGTCCGGGGGGTCCACGAGGGGTCCACCAGCCCCGGGGGGGCCACATGGGCTGTAGGGGGTGCGCCTTGGCCTATATGGGCCAAGGGCACCAGCCCCAAGAGGCCCATGCACCCAAGAGACAAGAGGAGGGGAGAGTCCTAAAGGGGGAAGGCACCTCCGAGGTGCCTTGGGGAGGATGGACTCCTCCCCCCCCTTGGCCGCACCCTTCCTTGGAGGAAGGGGCAAGGCTGCGCCCCCCCCTCTCTTGCCACTATATAAAGGGAGGGAGGGAGGGGCAGCCGCACCCCAGAAGGCCTGGCACCTCCCTCTCCCTGCTACACCTCCTCCTCCTCCCGTAGTTGCTTAGCGAAGCCCTGCCGGAGTTCTGCTGCATCCACCACCACGCCATCGTGCTGCTGGATCATCATCAACCTCTCCTTCCCCCTTGCTGGATCAAGAAGGAGGAGACGTCATCCGCTCCGTACGTGTGTTGAACGCGGAGGTGCTGTCCATTCGGTACTAGGACATCGGTGATCTGAATCACGGCGAGTACGACTCCATCATCCCCGTTCCATTGAACGCTTCCGCACGCGATCTACAAGTGGTATGTAGATGCAATCACTCTCCCATGACTCGTTGCTAGGTGAACTCATAGATGGATCTTGGTGAAACCGTAGGAAAAATTTTAATTTTCTGCAACGTTCCCCAACACCACTTTATTCAGGGTAGTAAAATAGACTTTTTTCTTATGAAAATAAGAATTTAAATAACCAACTATATTAAGAAAGAAACAAGAGTCTCTTGTTGTGCATGTGCACCCAAGGCACGTGACACAAAGTTTTGCTAATGGCTTGATGAGTGCCAGTAGGGCAACTCGCTTGTCTTGTGCACGTGCAAATCACGCCTCACCTAATCTAAGCCTATCCTTCTTCATACTCTCAGCAAGAGCTCATGGCAACTGTATAAAAGTCATGTGATATAAAATATCTAGAGCACATCAAGAATTTTCATTGAATACGATATTATCATTTGGTGGTGATGAAGTCAGTTAACAGATATTCTATTCACATTATTTTGATCATCTCAACATGAATGATAGATAGTAGCTATTACTAGAGTACAAGCGACTTTTCTGTTGTTGGTGCCTAGCTCTCCTCCCCCCTGCCCCTTGCCGCCATCAGCTGACGTCGCCGGAGCGAGGCCCCGTGCGGCGGCGGACCATCTCGCGCCTCCTCATCCCTCGAACATTAGCGAATCTTGCTTTTCGTGCTAGACATTCGCAAGGCCTTTGATTTAGTTATATAGGATTACATCTTCGATCTCCTGCAGAGAAGGGGCATCCCGAGTCGGTTCAGGGCCTGAATCGCTGGCTTGCTAGGATTTTCCATGGAACATTTATCCGAGACGAGGTTTGGAACATTTTGTTGCATGTCCAGATTAACAATGAATGTTGAGGATGCCGGTTCTTGGAAGTGTTGGGGAACGTAGTAATTTCAAAAAAAAATCCTACGCACACGCAAGAACATGGTGATGCATATCAAGGAGCGGGGAGAGTGAGTCCACGTACCCTCGTAGACCGAAAGCTGAAGCGTTAACACAACGCGGTTGATGTAGTCGTACGTCTTCACGATCCGACCGATCCAACTACCGAACGTACGGCATCTCCGAGTTTAGCACACGTTCAGCTCGATGACGTCCCGCGAACTCCGATCTAGCAGAGCTTCATGGGAGAGTTTCATCAGCACGACGGCGTGATGACGGTGATGATGTTGCTACCGACGCAGGGCTTCGCCTAAGCACCGCTACGGTATGACCGAGGTGGAATATGGTGAAGGGGGGCACCGCACACGGCTGAGAGAGATCAACAGATCAACTTGTGTCTATGGGGTGCCCCCCTCCCCATATATAAAGGAGTGGAGGAGGGGAGGGGACGGCCCTCTCTATGGCATGCCCTGGGGAGTCCTACTCCTACCGGGAGTAGGATCCCCCCCCCTTCCATGTAGTAGGAGTAGGAGTCAAGGAAAGGGAAGAGAGAAGAGAAGGAAGGAGGGGGTGCCGCCCCTCCCCCTAGTCCAATTCAGACTAGGCCTTGGGGGGCGGGCGGCCTGCCTCTTTCTCTCTCCCTTAAAGCCCAATAAGGCCCATATACTCCCCAGTGAATTCCCGTAACTCTCCGATACTCCGATAAATACCCGAATCACTCGGAACCTTTCCGATGTCCGAATATAGTCGTCCAATATATCGATCTTTATGTCTCGACCATTTCGAGACTCCTCGTCATGTCCCCGATCTCATCCGGGACTCCGAACAAACTTTGGTTATCAAATCACATAACTCATAATATAAATCGTCACCGAACGTTGAGCGTGCGGACTCTATGGGTTCGAGAACTATGTAGACATGACCGAGACACATCTCCGGTCAATAAACAATAGAGGAACCTGGATGCTCATATTGGCTCCTACATATTCTACGAAGATCTTTATCGGTCAAACCGCATAACAATATACGTTGTTCCCTTTGTCATCGGTATGTTACTTGCCCGAGATTCGATCGTCGATATCTCAATACCTAGTTCAACTTGTTACCGGCAAGTCTCTTTACTCGTTATGTAATGCATCATCCTGCAACTAACTCATTAGTCACATTGCATGCAAGGCTTATAGTGATGTGCATTACCGAGAGGGCCCAGAGATACCTCTCCGACAATCGGAGTGACAAATCCTAATCTCGAAATACGCCAACTCAACAAGTACCTTCGGAGACACCTGTAGAGCACCCTTATAATCCAGTGGTCCAATGGCTCGTCCAGTGGGAGAATCTACCCCCCGATGACGCTTCCTGGGAAGATGCCGATTTCATCAAGACCACGTTCCCAGCTATCTTCAAGCAAACAGTTCAAGCATGGTTCAGTAAGCAACCTCCTTGAGGACAAGTTCGATTTCAGAGGGAGGCATTGTCAGGCCACAGCGAGCGTCAACATCTTCAGTTATCGGACGGCTAGGGAAGGAGATCATCAAGACAGATGGACGGCTCGCGTCGCTCGCCTGTTTTCACTTTACTGTTGCTTTTCATTCCGCCCTGTTTACTTTCCAGCGTGTGCCAGCTGAGCTTATAAAAGCCAGCCATCCCTTGTAAACAAATATGCTATTCTGATGAGTCATTTGATCAATACTCTAAAGCTAATACATCATATACTTTGATTCCTCCCACCAAACGCGTCGTCTCCAGAACTCTCTCCCCAAATCTCAATCTAGTTCATCGATAAGGCATGACAATTGGGTTCGATTCGAATCTACGAGTATATCTTTTTTTTTTGAATCAAGGGGTTCCACAGTAGCTTCATTGATCTGTATCTGATAAAGCACAAAATGAGTTCAGGATAATGTCATCTGGGGGACGCAGCCGAGAGCATGATGTCAAGTACCATAGCAGAAGCTACAGCATATGAGCGTGCGAAACTTACACCAGCAGCAGCAAATTGGGTTTGACTCTACAAAATAAACTTACTGCAATTATACTGTAGTTTTGTAAGTAATAAACTGGAGTAAAAACCAATGTATTCTATGACAGGGGAGGACCGTTCAGAAGCTACAGTCTAAGAGGCGCGCCTTGCGAAATGAAAGCACAACGGCAATTAGGACGGCACAAGAGCACGAGCACACAGAAGCTCGCGGCAAATGAAAGACGCAGGGTTGAAAATCTATGGGGCAGAGCTATGAACCGAGAGAGAAATAATGATAATGATGCATTACTCGGTACAAGACGTCCAATTTTGCTCACACGACCAAGAAATAGCAGTTGCTCTGCTGAAATAAAGCCACACCACCAGTCCATCACACTGCTGTACTGGAAATTAACTTGACAGGTACAAGTAATGAACTTCCAAACAACTACAACATCGAAGTGAAACAGCGAAAATGTGAGGAAGCAACACGGACAGACCGAGATACATAACTATGTTACCAGTGTAATGACTGGTTTTCCTCTACTTCTTAGCTTTTTTGTGTCTCAGGTTATGGGCAAGGACCCCGTTACGGGGTTGTGGCAGCGGGAGCGTGCAGGTGTGCTTTCCATTATACAGGGCTAGGAAGAGCTCCGGATCATCGTCTGTGCGCTGCACCTGCTTTGTCGCTTGGCATCCCTGCGAATACTTATGTGTGCAGCAGAAGTAACCTCTGCAAAAGGTCAATTTAAAAGAACACAGGTCAGCCTCCCTCATGCACCACGTGCAACCAGGAAACAAAAATGTTAGTTTCAGGTGAGTTCAGAAGAAGCCTTCGGTAACCTCGGGTGCTTGGGGCCAAGGATATCTTTCTGGCCGTACTTCCTTTGTGTATAATAAGGTCAAGCATCATATCATGCAGTCTGCAAGATAACACTTCATTATTATGATCGGTATCAACTGGCTGAATGATGCCTCTGTTAACAAGCTCGTTAAAATAGCCCTCCGCAACGTCCTCTGGATATTTCCCATGTGCTTTACTTACAAAGCCTTGGGCCACCCATTCCCTGACCAAATCATTTTTCCAGATTATATAGTCCTCTGGATACATACCCAAATATAGCATGCATGTCTTCAAATAATGAGGAAGATTTATGTAACTAAGGCTCAGTATTTGCCTCATTCCTTCCAATGTTGGATTCACCTCAAAATTGGGGCCCAGAGAATTCATTACATGCACCCACTGTTCCTTCAATTTGTTTCGCTCACTAGCCAAAAGGCTAGATATAGTCACAATTGCAAGAGGCAAGCCACCACATCTTTTCAAAATTTGAGCTGAAACTTCTTGCAGATACAGAGGGCGAGCATTCTCTGAACCAAACACTCTTTTGAAAAATAGCTTCCTTGAATCTTTGTTGCTTAGTGAGTTCATCTTATAAACATAGTCATGTTGATTGCAGCAGCAAGCTCTAGCCACAGAATTAATTCTGGTAGTTATTATTATCATGCTACCGTACATATTTTCAGGAAGAGCACATCTAATAACATTCCACGTGGTTTCATCCCAAATGTCATCAATTACAATCAAGTACCTGCAAAATTATTTCATATAAACTATGATAAGCACCAGGCAATAGTGAACTAAAGGGAAAACTACAATCAAGCCGAACATTGAACATACAAATGTACTTGTCTATGTATATTGGACTAATAGTGGTTAAAGTTGAATCTTCTGTCTGCATTTGTGAGAACAAGTTGATTTGAGGAACTTTTATTTTCAGAATAGATGAAATAAATTACCAGATTCTAGCTATTCAAACTAGTATTTAACTAGTTTCTCTAGTGAACCACGAGCATAGAATATCTACAGAGGGTACATAAATTTCACCAAAAGAGTACTAGCAAGATAAAAAAGAACAGACACAAGACCAAACAATACAAATTACTTTGGATGACAGTCAATTCCGAACAGGTGTACCTCTTATCTATAAGGAATTCTTTGAGTTCACTGATCAGTTCCTCCTCAGCCAATATTTCCAGGTTGGTTCCCTCCGGGGCTAAATAGCCAACTTGAGAGAGCATTCTTCTAAAAATCGTTCTTATGCTTGGTTTCTGGGACACGGAAACAAAAGCTTGACACTGGAACGGCCACTTTAGCTTCTGGTAAATCTGTTTCGCAAGTGTAGTCTTACCAAGCCCTCCAAACCCCACTATAGAGAGGACCTTCGTCAGTTGCGCAGAACCACCCTCTTCACCTGTCATCAGCCGAATTAATTCTATTGAATTCATGCTCCAGCCAACTCATCCAAAAGTCCGAACTGATGGAGGGAGGTGGGCAATATATTTCAACACTCCCCCTCACGTCTACGCTATTTTAGTCCTTAGACGTGGGACGCAGAATCGTTTTATTTAATACTGCGTTGGCAGGGTCTTGAACTCAAGACCTCTTGGTTCGGATACCATATTGAATTCATTCTCCAGCCAACTCATCCAAAAGTCCGAACTGATGGAGGGAGGTGGACAATATATTTCAACAAATTCATCCCTCGGCCCGTCGATACCCACAAGGCCTGCAGTGTCCGCATAGAGTGCCAGAAGGCGAAGGTCTATGATTGTCTTGTTTGGCTTGGAGACAGCATCATCAATCTTGTACCTCATGCGTCGCTCGCTCACCTCCACGACACGGCTCTTGAGGCCTCTGAACTCCTTGGTGATCCTATGCCGAGTGTTCATCGTTGTCAACAAGTTCATGCTCCTATGAATGAACCCCTTAAATCCATGCGGCTCGCAGTCAGACTCACATTCCACCAGGAGTATGAACTCGTCGACATTGTCCTCGATGTCGTAGGACAAATCACACACCTCCTTCGCCCATAACTTGGCTTGCTTGTCGGGCTCCTCCTCCGCCTCCGACATCCTCTCCAGGAATGCTCGCATGCTCTCGAGCTCAGCTTTAAGGAACATGATCTCTCCTTTGGCTCCCTTGAGCAGCTTGTACTTGCCGGCGAGCAGATCGCCAAGCTTCGCAATCACAAAGCCTATGGCGCCCCGCGACACGCTCACCACTGCTGCCTCCATGCAACCAGCAGCAGCACAACTAGGACTGATTTTCCTTTTTTTTTCTTCTAACTATAGAGGAAAGAACTTAAATCACATTTTCCATTCTGAAGTTGCTAGACACACCCAGGACTGATTTTCCTTCCTGGTTGCAGCCTTTACTCTTGACGTGCGTCCGTTGACTGCATCTGCCATGTTGAAATCACTCAAATCAGCCCATTCAATCGATCTAATGCATGACAGCAGTGTAAAACGTATGTTTTGGGAACTGCTCGACACCCTAAAACGGGGTGTGGCTATCTCATTATATAGAAGTACCAAGAGGTACAATACAAGGCATGTACAAGACTACGTATATACAGTCTAACACCCTCCCTCAATCTTAACTGTAGCCTGAAGTACAAAGTAAGTTAAGATTGCGCCTACATCCTACAAACTGTGGTTGTGGAAGAGGCTTCGTGAAGATGTCAGCAAGTTGATCTTTGGAGGAGATGAACTTGATACAAAGCAGTCTCTGTGCAACACGTTCCCGAACAAAGTGATAGTCAACCTCGATGTGTTTTGTCCTAGCATGAAACACCGGATTAGATGAAAGGTATGTAGCGCCGATGTTATCACACCACAAAACTGGAGGATGAGCTGGAGAAACTCTCAGCTCCCGTAACAAAGACTGTACCCATATGATCTCAGCGGTAGCATCAGCAACAGCTTTATACTCAGCTTCAGTACTGCTACGAGACACGGTGGCTTGCTTGCGTGCATTCCAGGCGATCAGGTTAGGACCAAAGAACACTGCATATCCCCCCGTGGATCGCCGATCATCAGGACTGCCAGCCCAATCCGCATCAGAGAACGCCGAAAGGTCACAAGACGGTGCAGACTGAAGGAGCAGACCATACGAAGCAGTAGAGGAAACATAACGCAGGATGCGCTTGACTGCCGAGAGATGAGTGGTACAAGGTGCATGCAGATACTGGCACACATGGTTGACTGCATAAGAGACATCAGGTCTGGTGATAGTGAGATATTGCAGACCACCAACAAGGCTGCGATACTCAGTGGCGTCATCAGTGGAAAGAAGATCCCCATCAAGGGCAGACAACCGGTCAGTGGCAGACATCGGAGTGATAGCATGTTTGCATTGGAGCATCCCAACACGGCCCAGCAAATCCATTGAGTACTTTTTCTGACTCAAAGTCAAACCAGTAGAGGACCGTGACACCTCCAATCCAAGAAAATAATGCAAAGCACCCAAATCTTTGACAGCAAATTCCTCACCCAATGCAGACACAAGGCGATCCGCAGCAGCACTGGAGGAACTGACAAGAATGATATCATCAACATATACCAAAAGATACATCGTCACCTCAGGGCGCTGAAGGAGAAACAGTGACGTGTCAGCAGTTGAGGGAATAAACCCAAGAGCCCGAAGTGCAGAACCAAGACGAGCATGCCATGCACGAGGCGCCTGTTTAAGTCCATACAACGCCTTGACTAGACGACAGAGATGATGCGGCCGCGTAGGATCAACAAAACCGGGTGGTTGACGCATATAAACCTCTTCCTCCAGAATTCCATGGAGGAAAGCATTCTGCACATCAAGCTGACGAAGCGACCAACCACGAGTAACGGCAAGAGACAGCAGTATACGAATAGTAGTAGGCTTGATAACCGGACTGAAAGTGTCTTCATAATCAAGACCGTACCTCTGCTTGAAACCCTTGGCAACCAGCCGTGCCTTGTAGCGCTCAATAGAACCATCTGCATGATGTTTGACCTTAAACACCCACTTGGAGTCAATGATGTTGACGCCAGAGACCGGAGGAACAAGTTGCCAAGTACCATTTTTCAGTGAGGCCTGAAATTCCTGCTCCATCGCAGCACGCCAATGGGGAATACCCAATGTAGCCTGAAAATGACGCGGCTCTGTCGTGGGATCCGCAGCAGCATGAGCCACACATGCAGCCAGCCATGCCACCGTCCCGTCTCTGCGTTCCTTAGGGCAAAAAATACCAGACCGGCTGCGTGTGTGCGGTCGATGATGAACCACACCGGGCGGTGCTGGCACCACGGGGCTGGCCGCAGGCGACGAAGGCGTCGTGGCCGAGACAGGGCTGGAGGAGCCAGAGTCAGTAGACTCAGCCCCAGACGACACTGCCGAGGCGGGGCTGGCCGGCGCAGCTGCCGTGTCAGCTGGGCCCGACGAGGGCAACTCCTGCGCCCTGACAGGCGAGCCAGGCAAGCCGGGTGCTGGACCGGGTGACCCGATCGACGAGGTGGGCGACCCGGGTGCAGAGGCGGGCGACCCAGGCGCAGGCGCGGGCAAGCCGAGCGACGGGGCTGGCGACCCGGGCGTGGAGATGGGCGACCCGGCCAGCGGAGCGGCCGAGGCGGGTGTAGCCGCGGGCACCGCCGACACCCGCGGGGCGGCAGTGGAAGCACCGGGCTGGCGGGTAGGACCCGCCATGCATGGGCCATGCACAGGATCATCGTGGCCATCATGAGTGTCGTCGAGAATCTCATCATCCAGGAGTTCAAGGCGAGCACCGCGTCCAGTACCTGCAGCATGGTTAGGAAGCAACACAGGAGCATTTGCAACATCCACAAATTGGTCAGGTGAAGGTGTAGCGGAGTGCACAGGTGGTAAACTAGTGGTAGATTGGTTTGGAAGAGCACGAAACAGGAACACATTCTCATCAAACACGGCGTCACGAGAAATGTAGACACGATTGGTGGGAACATGAAGACACTTGTACCCTTTGTGAAGAGAACTGTACCCAAGGAAAACACACTTCTTAGACCGAAACTCTAATTTACGCTTGTTGTAAGGCCGCAAGTGTGGCCAACATGCGCATCCAAACACCTTGAGAAACGTGTAGTCTGGAATATCACCGAGCAAGAGTTCAAGAGGGGTTTTCATTTTCAGTAGTCGTGAGGGAAGCCTATTTATCAAGAAACAGGCGGTGGAGAAAGCATCACTCCAGAACCGAAACGGGACGGAGGCATGAGCTAGTAAAGTGAGGCCAGTCTCTACAAGATGACGATGCTTACGTTCAGCGGTGCCGTTTTGCTGGTGTGTATGAGGACAAGACACACGATGTGAAATCCCAAGCTTATTAAAAAACGAGTTGAGGTTGTGATATTCACCCCCCCCAATCGGATTGAACATGAATAATCTTATGCTTGAGGAGACGCTCAACGTGTGCTTGGAACTGAATAAAACATTAAACACATCAGATTTACGCTTGATAAGATATAGCCAAGTAAACTGACTGTAAGCATCAATGAAACTGACATAGTAATTGTGACCACTAACAGATGTTTGGGCATGACCCCACACATCAGAAAACACAAGCTCAAGAGGATGTTTCACAACACGACTAGACTCTGAAAAAGGTAGTTGGTGACTCTTGCCCTGCTGACAGGCATCACAAATAGTTTCAGCACTTTTATTGGACACAACTGGTAGTTCATGGCGATGCACCACATGACTAACTATAGGAGCAGCAAAGTGTCCAAGGCGCGCATGCCAGTGCGTAGGTGACACACGAACACCACTGAACACCTGAGGAGAAGACGGCGTAGGGGATGCAGACGGCGCGTCAAGTGAATATAAGCCATGGCGAAGACGACCACTAAGCAGAACGGCTCTCGTGTCCCGATCCTTGATAAAGAAATGAAAAGGATGAAACTCAGCAAGGACATTATTATCACGAGTAAGTTGAGGAATAGACAACAAACTACGCGTAGCAGAGGGAACTCGAAGGACGTTAGAAAGATGCAGTTTGTGAAAATTGTGTGCAAGAAGTGATGCCTGACCAACATGGGAGATGCGCATACCTGCTCCATTGGCGGTGTGCACCTGATCATGTCCACGATACGGTTCCTGAACGGAGAGCTTGCCCATCTCGCTGGTGAGGTGATTCGTCGCTCCTGTATCCATATACCACGCCGGATCAAGAGAGTACGACTGGGTCCGCCCGTGGTCGTGTCCGGTCACCACAGCTGCAGCCTGCTTATCATTCCCTTTGCCATTGTTGCCAAGGCCAAGGAAATCTTGCTTGTAGCGTCGGTGGCAGCGAGAGGTGAGGTGACGGTCTATGCCACAAAGCTGACAAGCCTGAGGAGCGCCACAACTGGAACGGCAAGCAACTGGGCGACTCCCTCCTGTGATAGTCGGCGCATTGCCCCGCGAGGCCTGTGACGGGGAAGCCGGTGGTTTTCCACCTGATGGGGCCGGCTTCTGAGGTTTGCCACGTGTGGCGGCGTTGGCGGAGACGAAGCTGGGGGAGACACGGCGCGCCTTAATGCGCTGCTCACGCCCAAGGAGGCGTGCATAGAGCTCACGACGCGGAAGAGTATCATCTCGACCATGGACGTTCTCAATGAGATTATCATAATCATCATCTAGCCCGTTGAGCACAAAGGTGGTGAAGTCCGCGTCCAAAAGTGGCTGACCAACAGAGGCCAGAGTGTCTGTGAGGCTCGTCATCTTGTTGAAGTACTCCGTGATGCTGAGATCGCCAAGTTTGGTCTCGCCTAGCTCGGTGCGTATAGAGTGCGCACGCGCCTGAGACTGGGAGGCGAAACTGGTGTGGAGGGCCGCCCACGCCTCCCTGGACGTAGCGGCGAAGATGACCAATGACGAAACACTCGGCGTGAGCGAAGACTGGATGGCTGAGAGAATAGCCTGATCCTGTGCCACCCACGTGTGATATGCGGGATGGTGAGGAGGTGGGCATGGGATGGACCCATCGACATAACCCTCCAAGTAACGACTGCGGAGGAGAGGCAGGACCTGCGCACGCCACGACAGGTAGTTGTCCCCCCGAGCTTCACTGGCAGCAGGTGCGAGAAATAAAACGGCGATGGCGGTGAAGCACGATCCTGTGGCGGTGGCGCGTAGGGACCCATAGCCGGATCCATCTCGTGAGGTGGCGCGATGGCCAAGGGCGCGCCATAGCCAGGGGCACCAGCGTACGGGTCCCCTGGTGACGGAGGAGGCGCGGCCCCGTAGGGTAGCGAAGGCGGCGCCGCGTAGGGTTGGGGACGCGTCGGCGCCCTGTAGGGCTGCTGTGGCAGTACGCCGTAGGGAGCCATCGGCCAGGCGGCCGGCGACGGTGGCGGAGCACCCGGAGCAGGGGCGCCATACCACGAAGGGCCATAGGCCGGACCCGAGCCACCGTACGGGTGCGGGGCAGCATATGGCGATGCAGCGGCAGCGCCGTAGGTTGGTGCAGGGGCGGTGCCGTACGCCGGCGGCTGGCCCTGGAAGGGCGGCGGCGCTGGTACGGCACCCGTAGAGGTCGAGGGCGACGGGCCACCAGAGGAAGGCGGCGAAGGGAGGTCGCCGTGGGTGGCGCCCGATCCGATCAGGGACCCCGCGGGCGGCTGGGTGTTCCACCATGTCGAGACCGCGGCCAGGGGCTGAGAGGCTAGGAACGGCGACGAGGGCGCGACAGCAGGGGCCGGCGCATGGGGCGGCGCCGAGGCGGTGTCGGGAACGGGAGTAGAAGTCGGCGCGGCGGCGGGGGCGGCGACGGAGGCAGCGGAAGACATCGTAACCCTAAACTGATACCATGTAAAACGTATGTTTTGGGAACTGCTCGACACCCTAAAACGGGGTGTGGCTATCTCATTATATAGAAGTACCAAGAGGTACAATACAAGACATGTACAAGACTATATATATACAGTCTAACAAGCAGTGCTTGAAAAAGAAAAAGGAAGTGGAATCGAACCTGAACCATGAATCGACGCAAGCGACTAGCCAAAACCAATCGGATCCCAACTGTCGGATACTCTGATGCAAATCCTCTTTCACCGCCGCCGCTCGCTGGTGGAGCTCGTCGGAGCCCCCGCCGCCCCAACCCCCGGGGTGGGCTCGTGGGAGCTGTAGCCGAATGAAGGGATATTCGACCCGACCACCGGCGCCGGCGAGGAGCTCAGGGCACGCGCAGCTCTAGATCTGATGTGGGGGATTGATTGCCTTTCCCCTCGTCTCTCGTCGTCGGTGCTCCGGATCTGATCTGGAGATGACTGATGACTGTGTGCACACCCGATTCTCAACTGTAAAGCAAGCGTAGGACTACATGGGACCCCATGATTGTTTTCCTAGAAAAGTCATCATGCCGCATATCTTTCACAAGAGAATTCAAAATAAAACTAAAGATTCATCATCGACCTATCTGGATATTTCCCATGTGCTTTACTTACAAAGCCTTGGGCTACCCATTGCCTGACCAAATCATTTTTCCAGATTATATAGTCCTCTGGATACATACCCAAATATAGCATGCATGTCTTCAAATAATGAGGAAGATTTATGTAACTAAGGCTCAGTATTTGCCTCATTCCTTCCAATGTTGGATTCACCTCAAAATTGGGGCCCAGAGAATTCATTACATGCACCCACTGTTCCTTCAATTTGTTTCGCTCACTAGCCAAAGGGCTAGATATAGTCACAATTGTAAGAGGCAAGCCACCACATCTTTTTAAAATTTGAGCTGAAACTTCTTGCAGATACACAGGGCAAGCATGATCTGAACCAAACACTCTTTTGAAAAATAGCTTCCTTGAATCTTTGTTGCTTACTGACTTCATCTTATAAACATAGTCATGTTGATTGTAGCAGCAAGCTCTAGCCACAAAATTAATTCTGGTAGTTGTTATTATCATGCTACCGTACATATATATTTTCAGGAAGAGCACATCTAATAACATTCCACGTAGTTTCATCCCAAATGTCATCAATTACAATCAAGTACCTGCAAAATTATCTCATAAAAACTACAATAAGTACTAGGCAATAGTAAACTATGGGCAAAATGTAAAATATACATGAAAGCATACTCAGTCTCTGCAACTGCATGCCAAACAGCAAAAACATAAAAAAAAACCTTTATCAGTGGAACATTGAAAATGCAAATGTACTTGTCCATGTAATGGAGTAATAGTGGTAAAAGTTGAATCTTCTGTCGCATTTCTGGAAACCAAGTTCATTTGAGGAAGTGTATCTTCAGAATAGATGAGAAATAAATTGTTGCATTCTAGCTTTTCAAACTAATTTTTAACTAGTTTCTCTAGTGACCCATGAGCATAACAGTTACAAGATCAAACAATACAAAGTTTTCGCAATACGCAAAGCTTGCGTATCATGGGTTACAGTCAATGCAAACAATACAAGATCAAACAATACAAGTAACTTTGGGTTACGGTCAATTCCGAACAGGAGTACCTCTTATCCATAAGGAATTGTCTGAGTGCACTGATCATTTCATCCTCTGCCCATATTTCCATGTTGGTTCCCTCCAGCGCTACATAGCCAACTTGAGAGAGCATTCTTCTCAGAATCATTCGTATGTTTGGTTTCTGGGACACGGAAACGAAAGCCTGACACTCGTACTGCCACTTTAGCCTGTGGTAAATCTGGTTCGCAAGTGTAGTCTTACCAAGCCCTCCAAATCCCTCTATAGAGAGGACCTTCCTCTGTTGTGCAGAAACACCCTCTTCACCCACCATCAGGTGTATTAATTCATCCCTCAGGCCATCGATACCCACAAGGCCCGATGTGTCCGCATAGAGTGCCAGCATGCGAATGTCTATGGTTGTATTGTTTGGCTTTGAGACAGCATCATCAATCTTGTACCTCATGCGTCGCTCGCTCACCTCCATGACACGGCTCTTGAGGCCTTGGAACTCCTTGCCGACCTTTTGCCGAGTGTTCATCGTCGTCAACAAGTTCATGCTCCTATGAATGAACCCCTTAAACCCATGGGGCTCGCCGTTGGACTCACCTTCCACCAGGAGCATGAACTCATCGACGCTGTCCTCGATGTCATAGGACAGATCACGCACCTCGTTTGCCCAGCACTTGGCTTGCTTGTCGGGCTCCTCCTCCGCCTCCGACATCCTCTCCAGGAATGCTCGCATACTCTCGAGCTCAGCTTTAAGGAACATTATCTCGCCTTTGGCCTGTTTCAGCAGCTTGTACTTGCCAGCGAGCAGATCACCAAGCTTCGCAATCATGAAGCCAATGGCGCCATGCGACACGCTCACCACTGCTGCCTCCATGGAACCGGCAACAGACCCAGTACTGAATTTTCCTTTCTCTTTTTTCTTTTCAATTTAGGAGGAAAGAACTTAAATCACTTTTTTAATTCTGAAGCTGCTAACCCACCACACCCAGACTGAATTTTCGTTTTCTGGTTGTAGCCCTTACTCAAGATGTGTGTCCGTTAATCGCATCTGCCATGTTGAATTGAAACCACTCAAAATCAGCCCTTTGAATCGACTTAATACATGGCAGCTGTGCTTGAAAAGGGAAGTAAAAGGAAACACTTCTGCTTCGGTAGACCCCCCCTAAACACAAGGACGGCTCAGATTTGCTCATACCTCTTCGTAAGAAAGGGCATGATGGTAATATATTAAATCATACCTCAACTACAAGTATTTTGGGCCTGCCAATATTTTTTTTCTGATTTTAAATCGCAAAAAAAGTGAGCCTGGTTGGACACGAACCAGGGACATTCTCGAACAAATGTAGCCACGAAAACCAAGCAGCCACCATGAACTGTTGTGTTTACATTATCATTCTCGTTTTTTTCTTCTGTCCTCTTTTTTTTTTACCTTTTTCTCCTTTTTTTTTCAAATGCTTTTGTTCGGTTTTTCTTTTTCTTTTTTCTGTTACTTTTTGTTCTTATGCAAGTTGTAGAACGATTTTCGACACCTTATGCAAGATGCGACACGTCCGACAATTTATCGCCCTTTTTTGACCGAGAAAACTCCGAAAAATATAAAATTTATAGAAAACCAAAAAACCTTGGTATGGTGCCTTGAATGGTTCATACAGCCAATGAAAAAAAATTAAGGTCATCTGACGGATGTCGTCGAACAACATGCTCTCAAACGGAGTCTTCTACCTAGCCTAACACCCTACGTTGAACATGGTGATTTTTTCTACATGAATACAAAAAATGTTCTCACCAATTAAAAAAATAGCTTCAATTTTTTGTTCATATTTTGTTGAATTTTTTGAAATTCCAAATTTGTTACTGTTTTTGATAAAATATTTAAAAACAAAAAACGTCCTTGTTCAAAATTGTGTTTGTTCTTTTTAAAAATTTCGTGTTTTTGACATTATGAGCAATTTTGAAAATGTTCGTGTTTTGAAAAAAAATGGGCGTAGTTTCAGAAGTTGTTCTATTCCTTCGGAAAAGTTTGTATTTTGAAAAAATTGTTTGTAGTTACAAAAAAATGTTCTTGTTTTCAATTTTGCTCCTATTTTTTGAAATAAAGTTTGAGATTCTGAAACATTGTTCACAAAAGGTTTGGACTTTTAAAAGTATGTTCACAAATTTTGAAAGTGTTTGGGTTTCAAAAATGTTTACTTTGTCAAAAAGAAATTCACATACGAATTTGTTTAAGAAAAATCTTTTGGGGATAGCGATGTTGAGCTTGTGTGTTAGATCTGCTCACGCATTTTAGTATTTGTTAATCGGTGTTTAAGTGTTGCCCCTTTCGTTGGTAGCTTTAAGTGTGGCACAGCAAATCTAACACTTGAGGCAGTTACGTGAATTGGCTACCAACGAGAGCCATTCTATCCCTGGTCATGAGTTCGATTCCCATCTACGGGGCAGTGCTATTTTTGTTGATTTTCCGGCACAAATTGGCCGGCCCTTGTGTGTCGTTACACGGACGATACATCATACGTATAAAAATGTATACATATGTGAAAAGTCTGTATTACCCTTTCTACGTTTTCTGAGGGGGAGGGGGGGGGGGGGTCTACCGAAGCGGGTCTCAAAAGGAAAAGGAAGTGGAATCAAACCTTAGGAAAAACCAATCGGATCCCAACTGTCAGACGCAAACTGCGGTGGCTCGCCAAATCCCCCATTCACCGTCGCCGGTCGCTAGATGGAGCCCCCGCCACCCTGGCCTCCGGGGTGGCCTCGTCGTCGCTGCAAGCCAATAAGGAAGATGCTAGACCGACCGCCGGCAAGGCGCTCAAGGCACGGGCAGCTCTAGATCTATCGTGGTCAGTAGTTCTTGTGCTCTAGATCTGGAGATGCTAGTGAGTGAGGGCTGAGGACCGAGGACGGTGTGCGCGTGGAATGCTTCTTGAATTGATAACAAGGGGATCGGACCCCATGGTCTTCAATGCTCTGGTTGGGCGCCATTACTTCTTCCTACTTTCTTGCCGAGCTCTCAAGGCCAGCACGATGCACTGTTCATCCGATTTTCTGTACGAGGTTAAATTCCTTGTCGTAGCAAGATCGGACAGTAGATATTCTAGCAAAACTGCTGAAACGGAGGCTGCCAAGGTTATCTGTAAATTAAAATTCGTCAAAATATTGCCACCATGGTTTTGTCACAAAAAGGATTGCATACTGTTGAAAATTCCACTCTCAATTGGAGGCATTCAAACACCGACTAAAACTGAATGAACACTCAAACAATGATAAAAAAATAGTCAGTTCATATATATTGGGGATAGAGCTACATATATTTAGCGACTAAAAATATTGGAAAGTGACTGACATTTGCTCTGCCATAGTGGAAGAAGAAGCACCGTCAGACCATGCCGCCTGGACAATGCGCTCTCCAAGGCGAGGAGGTTCAGCCAATAGGCGGTGTCGGGGCACGACGGCATGGTCGGAGACGGCATGGTCGGAGTCGAAGAGGGGCTATGGGGGCGCTAGAGCTGAGCTAGGGAGAAGAAGATAAATTGAACTGGCGATGCTCTATTTGGGAGAAGGCGGGCTAGGGTTTGTGCCCTCAGACGTGTCGCCGACTGACTTCTAGATCTACGAGTGGCATCAGAAATGGGATGTGTGTGGCTGTAATCCAAGCGGGCGAGGCAAGAAGTTGTGTTGTGTGTGTTGGACACGTGATGTCCACCATTAATGGTTAGGAGAGGTTTTCGATGGTTTTTTCTACATGCGGGGCTATCACATGTGACAACCCATTAAACAATGAAACACATGGTTGCACTGGGAAGGAAGGATTTGAAAGTTCAGTGACGTGACATCATATATTCTGCTGGAGTGAGTTTTTGCCCCTTCAACCTCTATATTAACGGTAACTGTGGAGAAAGGGAACGTATGACAACTCTGCAAAGGTTGCTCTAAGAAGTACTCCCTCAGTTCGGAATTACTTGTCGTAGAAATGGATGTATCTAGACATTTTTTAATTCTAGATACGTCCATTTCTGCGACAAGTAATTCAGAACGAAGGGAGTAGTGTTAAAGCATCTTCGATAGCTAGCCCAAAAGATGTTACTTAAGCTAGAAATAAATAATGGAGAAAAATGATTTAATGTCATGTCTGATTAAAGAGATCATTAATAAAGAATGGGTTTTTGAAATATGAGAATGGAAGGGGAAAGATAATTAATGAGGCCAATTTGAACTGACGATCCACATATCCTCCCATATATCAATTTCACTCTCGTCCCATACTCTCCAAATAGCTCCCTTATTAAAAGTATGTAATCCCGTAGGATGCTCTGCCATGTGAATGAAGAGCACCTCTTCATTTTGCTTTCATAGTGTCTCCATTTGGGAAATATTTACTCCTCAAAAATCCTGCACATAGGCCCTCTGGGTTTGATTAAATTCTCCAACTTGTTTAGCATTACTAAATCAGTGCGAGGCTCTAAATCCCATTCCTCCTCTTTTCTTTAGAACACGAAGTTTCCACCGGGCAAATAAGTGCATTTTTCTTGGTTTCGTGGCAATGCACAGACACTATCTAATCACCCGAAAAAATGAATTAACGAAAATTTACCGAGTACGGGCCCATATCAGCCCAGACCAACCCTTTCTTTTCTGCCGGTACGCCGAGGTTAGAGCTTTCCAAATAGGCCATGCCAGCTAGACTGACCTGGTAGCATGCATGCACGACACATGTTAAACGGTGCGAGCTATACCTTTCTTCTAGTGAGGCAACCTTGCGAATCGCTGAATCTCCTTCCAGTCCCGGGAGCGTATGGGCCGGCCAAGTGCGCGGGAGGCCACTGCCTCTTTTCTTCTATTTTATTTTCATGTTTTTTTACTTTTGTTTATACCTGCAAAGATTCTAAATAAATATATTACAAAAAAATTCAAAAACAAATGTTAATCAAGCATTTGAAAAATGTTAAATGTACATGGAGAAAATATGTCTCATGCCTACAACAAATATATAAAAAGATATATAATATGTGTGTAAAAAGTTGATCATGTATTTACAAATATTAATACAAGCATTTGAAAAAAATTAAACAAATATCTAAAAAATGTTAATAAATCATTTAAAAATATATTAAATGTGTATAGAAAAATGTTGATCATGTATTTAAAATTGATAAATTTGTAATCAAAAAATGTTAATCAAACATTTAAAAAATATTAAATGTGTATAGAAAAATGTTGATCATTCATTAAAAAAAATCTTAAACTTGTATTCAAAAAATGCTAATCAAGCATTTGAAAAACTATGAAATGTGTATAGAAACATGTTGACCATGTATTAAAAAATGTTAATCTAGTATTTAAAAAATGCTAAGCAAACATTTCAAAAGATGTCAAGTGTGTATAAAAAATGTTGACCATGTATTAAAAAATGTTAATCTAGTATTTCAAAAATGTTAATAAAACATTTCAAAAGATGTTAAATTTGTATAGAAAAAATGTTGACCATGTATTTAAAAAATGTTGAATTTGTATTGAAATTTATTTAATCAATGATTTGAATTTTTTTGTAAATTATGTGTAGAAAAAATATCACCATGTTTTTAAACAGGTTAATATGATATTTGAAACATGTTAATCAAGAATTTGTATGAAATTTTTTAGTCCCTTAAAATTTATTTAATCAATGATTTGAATTTGTTAAACGTGCCCTTCTAGGCCGTGCCGTGCCAGGAACGATTGCCAGGCTGTGCAGTGGCGTGCCGACCCGTTTGGCCAGCTCTGTCCTGAGGTTGACAACTCCTTGATCGGTGAAACAGCTTCCTGCTGCCTCCTGCCAAACCCAAACCCTCACTTCTCAGAGAGAGAGAGAGAGGAACCAAACCCTTGCCGCCGTCGTCGGCGCTCTCGCTTCCTCCTCCGCTCCGCTTCCCCCGCTCCCACCGGCCTCGGATCAACGAGCTCGCTGTCCCATCGGAAAGCTCGCCGGCAATGGAGCAGCCGCCATCTTCTTCGACGACGCTGCCATCAGGAGACGGCAACCTCGAGGCCGGCCATAGCGTCTAGGGCTTGTAGGATAGACCCCGAGGCCACAAGGTACTAGTTTAGGTACGGCCGCACTGCATCCCTCCTGATTCGAAACTTTCCTCCGTCGTCGGGCATTGCTAATGCCAAATTTTGAACAGCAATAACGCTCTTGTTTTTACTGCTTCTCTCTCAGATTACTCGCATATGCATCCTTAGTTCGTCACTGTTCTTATTATCCCAGTAATCTGGCAAATCAGCTCACTATGTACTGTCTCGAAACTGTTAGGGCTGAACATCAACAATGCGCTGCACAAGTTTACCGACCCGGCAAATATGCACACTACACAGCCCCCTCCACTTGTGATGAACTTTTAGGACATCATCAACCAACAAGTAAGCAGCCGAATAACTCAAACAACATGCACATGTGACACATGATTTGACGTGGAAAATTCTCCTCAAGTTGAGGAATAAAAAACTACGGCTGTGGACCGACCGGTCCACACAACTTCACTATGAGAATGATGAGTACAGAGTCTTCTCTAAAATCTCTAGAAAGATTTACAACACACTCTCCACGTTGCCAACCGGCAACAACAACAACAGCCACAAGAGGTAAGATTTGAGCAAAGCAGAGTTTACACAACTTCTGTACCCTTCAGTGTTTTGCAAACTGCTCTTAAATCACTGAACCAAGCAGCACCAAATTTGGCAGACAAGTAGACACACGAGTTCCTGAGATCCCCTCCAAATTTCAGCTCAATCGAACATCGTTTGCCTACCCTAACTGTTCGTCTCCCAAAACTGCTCTGTTCTGAAACTGCAACAGTCAAGGCTGACAAAACCACTATCAAATCTGATGCTCCACTGACCCAATCGTCAAACTAGCTATGGCAAGCCAGTATGTCGTATACATCAATGCAGGTTCTTTCGCTGATGACCTGCGCACGTTCCCATGGCACCACGAGGTTCTTGCCTTTGTGCGCGCCTTTGCGAGGAGTCATGCGTCACCCGGTGCATCAAGCTAAGCCCCTAGATGGTGCCTATGGTGGCGTCGCCCCTTAGTGGTCGCGGGGAGAGGGTGCCAGGAGGCCGTGGAGTCCTGTCGTCGTTTGCAACCGGCAATGCACTGTGTCCCCCGTGCCCAGGGACAAGAAACATTGCAACCCAGATTAGCCTTAGAAGACATAGCTCCATGGTTTGACACCAAGTTTAGGCAAAAATTGGCACCTGCTAATGCACACAATTGTGAAGACGAGGGGCTGATAGTTATGGAGTCAAGGCAGAGTTGTTAAACGGCGGCGTTAGTGCAGGGCTCCCAGCGATGTTACATACACGGACCAATTTTTACATAATCAACGGACGGACACATGTGGCATCGTTTGATTGGGGTTAGGGGGAGGAAGGGCCCCATCCCCTGAAAATGGGGGAGAGGTTAATTAGTTTGAAAAGGAGTCTGTAAAAGCCATTAATCGTCCGTGTGTGTAGTATTATCGCAGGGCTCCTGTCCTTGTCCGCGACTGGAGGATCTGGGTGTGTGACGAGCTAGCAGGCGGCGTCGGGATGGCGGAGGACACATGGGCATCGTGCGGCGTGGTGGATAGAGGCCACAAATTACCAATCTGTCCTCGAGCTAAATTATAAGTCGAGTTGTATTAACCCTTGGATCGATTTAAATACTAGTACTCCCTCCTTTTCGATTTATAAGGCTTCTCTTCAAATTTTAGTTTTTCCATTTTATAAGGCTCAATTTGGTTGTTCCCCATCACATGTTCAGATTTGAAAGTGCATTAAATCATTGCATGCAAGTATTAAGAGAAAATTGACCAATGCATGTACTTTATACATGCATGCATTGCAATTAATGCATTGGTAAACATAATTTTTTAAGAAAAACAAGAGCATTAATTGGGTGCTTTTGCAAACTACAAAAAATATTCCACCACTCACCATCTACCTTGATTGGTGAGATTTTTGAATTGAGCCCTATAAACTAGAAAGGAGGGAGTACTACAACATCAGGGTAGTATATGATGCACGGTAAAAAAATCTAAAAAATAATCAGCCAACTTAACGTATAGTTGCTCCCCATAACTAGTCTGGTTTCCTCGGAATGGGAACAGAGGAAAGCGCAACCTCCCCAGCCGCCTGCTCGGTACTTTGGGTCACTCGTAACTGAACATGGTGTGGTGGAAGACGAAGCGAAAAGCCTCACTCTGCATCTACCACTAGCTACCTAGCTTCCCCGTCACCATTCACCATCGCCAGTTCGTGGAGTGAGGAGACGTCCTTCCTCTTCTCCAGAGAAAGATGGACAAGACCGGTAGCAAAGTGGAGGAGCCGAACCTGGAGGGTCACGGCGCCATGTTACGGAATTAAGAAATTAAGTTTATTCGCACCATTCAAACATCATTAAGAAAGGACAACGCTAATGTCTATATATGTGGTGGGAGCCAAATCCAACCATACGCTATATAACACACAGACTGCGCCACGTCACCGCATGCATGCATGTGAGAATCTTTTTGGATTTTCAGTTTTTAAAATATTTTATCTCTTAAAAAAAATCCGATTGAAGATCCGTTCTCACCATTAAATCCCTCGTGGCGAGATCTTCGAAGGTAAATCTCATATCAATATATTTCGACAAATTTTTTGGTGGTTAAAAGTTATCATGTCTATTGCACATGAATTGTCATGATGTTTACACTGAAGTTGCCATGATATATTTCAGCTATTTTCTTCTACATTTAAAAGTAATTTTGACATAATATAAGACGGGGAATTAAGAAACTAGACTTGCCATGAACCATAAACTAAAAATTGCCATGATACATGCACTTAAAATTGCAATGGTTCATAAAAAAATAATTTTCATGGTCAAAGTACTGAAATTGCCATCATCAAGAACTAAAATTGCCATGCTCTACAAACTAAAATTGCCACATGGCAACTCTAGTTAAGCACTATGGCAACTACAATGTAAACATTATGGCAACTTTTGGGCAAAAAAAAATTCGTCGAAACATGGGATCTATTTTTGAAGATCTCGCCGAGACGGATTTAATGTTGAAAATAGATTTTTAATTCGATTTTTTAATTAGGAGATAAAATATTTTTAAGCCGAAAACCAAAAAGATTTCTGCTGATGTCATCTGTTCATACGTGGCAAAATGAGTGGTGATGGAGGCTGGTATTTGATGTGCAAGATGCCACACGTGTGGGCGTTATTTTTTCGAAAAGAAAAACACAACACAAGCACATACAAGGACAAACTCTTAAATACATAATGCTTGTGGGTGAAGGAGAAACACACACATAGAGATCATCTGGCGCTGCATAAAACTTGCATCATTTTTTTTGCTTTAAATTATCGACAGGACTCATATAGCGAGCCGTCGGATCTGATACAAACGGAGAGATAAACAAATTCAAATTTGGGCGTTGGACTGAGCTGGTTACCGGCTGTGCCATCCCACAGCTGTCCTCCTCCATTGCAATGCCGCCATGCATAATCACTTTGAGCTCGTGCCATCCCACGAAGTGATCAATCTGGTAGGACACCACACGGAAAGAAAGAGAAATGAAAGCAGCCGTGTACACGCACACGCTGCATGGCACTTATTATTTGGTACTAGTAGTAAAAAGGCGTAATAAGCTAGAAATGCCAATTACTAGCAACTTAGTAATCAGAAAGAAAGTAAATCCAGAACGGCATACTCATTGAGATCCATTCTTGCCCTATAGGTCATACTCTTTCTGCTCCTTCTGATCATCTTGTACAACCTTAATAGCCTTTCTCCTTGCCCTATAGGCCACACTCTTTGATACATCAACTGAAAACTTGACTTTTCTGCTTTTAATAAGTGCATCCACAGGTGCTCTAGGATCTGCTTCAAGAGAAGGCTCAACTGCTTTGGAAAGCCACTTAGTAGTAACCTTTGTGTTCTCTGCTGATGCTGGACAAGTGTGCTCTATGTTACACTTCTTAATGCAAAAAGTTCTTTCATGAGCTATCCTGGAGGCACACATGTAAAATTCACATCCATGCTCCACCAAACAATAATTCTTGTTGGAGTGTTCCTATGGTAGTGAAAAGAGCTCAAAGTCCTTATATGAAAATATCTTAATGCTTCTCTGAACTGGTCAACACTATCAAAACACAAGTTATTGCACAAGAGTAAATGTGAATTGGGAATTGAGGGGTCAAAATATACCCTTTCCTTCATCTTTTTCTTACTACTCTTTGTCTTTGGCTTCTTCATGAGGTATGGTAGTTCAACTTCATCTTCTTCTTCCTCATCACTTATGCCTGCATCACGAGCAAAACAAAACTCGTCTGCTTCAGAAAACCAATCTTCAAAACATTTTTTCTCTACCTCATTGTGACATCTGCTAGTTGGACCAGGATTCTTCACATGTTTCACAATAGCAGTACACTGCAATGCTCTATCCTCTTAAGAGGCACACTCTATTTCCATTTGTTCAACAGCTTCAGCACTCCCATCTGAATGAACTGAATCATCAGAACAAAATTCAGACACTTCAGTGTCTCATTCAAAGTGGTTCAAATCTTGCTCCTCTCAAGCTGAGCCTTTCTATCATCTATCCGATTCTGAAGCTCAGATTGCTCCACAACCTTTTTCACATAGCAACTCTCTTGAGTGTTCATGTAATTCTCATTAGCTTGTGTACTAACTGCAGGTTCAACATCTCTCACAACCCTTATGTTCACAACCTTGACATGATGAAAAAAGTCCAACATTTCATGAACACTAGCTTCATTACCTAAATACTTTATTCTTTCAGATCCAATTTCCTCCTCCTTCACATAGTATATGTAATCACTCTCCCCATACCCTTCACTTGCAATGAGTGATTGTAGAGTAAGAAAAAAAATGTCTGTCTCATATATACCCCTTTTCACAGGGTTTCTTCCTTCTAAATGAAACCATATCTCCCACTTCTGGTCAGCCAAACTGCACAAATATGTGCTCATCAATTGAATTGAAATTGACACAACTAGAGGTGCAATAAAGTTTACTAAACATGTTCAACTAACAGAAACAAACTCTCACTAATTTGCCAGATTGAAGAAAACATGTGCATTTAAGCAAGAGATTCTCCATACCTGTCACCCATAGAACATCCAAGCGCCGGTGATGACTGTGCGCCCGGTGCCTCCGGCTGCCGCAACCCTGCCTGCGTCGCGTAGTGATACGTCTCCAACGTATCTATAATTTTCGATTGTTCCATGCTATTATATTACCCGTTTTGAATGTTTATGGGCTTTACTTTACACATTTATATCATTTTTGGGACTAACCTACTAACCGGAGGCCCAACCCATATTGCTGTTTTCTTGCCTATTTCAGTGTTTTGAGGAAAAGGAATAGCAAACGGAGTCTAAACGGAATGAAACCTTCGGGAACGTTATTTTTGGAACGGAAGCAATCCAGGGGACTTAGAGTGCAAGCCAGGGAAGCTTCGAGGGGGCCACGAGGCAGGGGGGCGTGCCCACCCTCCTGGGCGCGCCCTCCACCCTCGTGGGCCCCTCGTGGCTCCCCCGACCGACTTCTTTCACCTATATAAGTCCATATACCCTAAAACCTTCGAGAAAAACAATAGATCGGGAGTTCCGTCGCCGTAAGCCTCTGTAGCCACCAAAAACCACTTGGGAGCCCGTTCCGGCACCCTGCCGGAGGGGGAATCCCTCACCGGTGGCTATCTTCATCATCCCAGCGCTCTCCATGACGAGGAGGGAGTAGTTCACCCTCGGGGATGAGGGTATGTACCAGTAGCTATGTGTTTGATCTCTCTCTCGTGTTCTTGACTTCACACGATCTTGATGTATCGCTAGCTTTGCTATTATAGTTGGATCTTATGATGTTTCTCCCCCTCTACTCTCTTGTAATGGATTGAGTTTTCCCTTTGAATCGGATTGAGTCTTTAAGGATTTGAGAACACTTGATGTATGTCTTGTCGTGCTTATCTGTGGTGACAATGGGATATCACATGATCCACTTGATGTATGTTTTGGTGATCAACTTGCGGGTTCCGCCCATGAACCTATGCATAGGGGTTGGCGCACGCTTTCGTCTTGACTGTCCGGTAGAAACTTTGGGGCACTCTTTGAAGTACTTTGTGTTGGTTGAATAGATGAATCTGAGATTGTGTGATGCATATCGTATAATCATGCCCACGGATACTTGAGGTGACAATGGAGTATCTAGGTGACATTAGGGTTTTGGTTAATTTGTGTCTTAAGGTGTTATTCTAGTATGAACTCTATGATAGATTGAACGTAAAGAATAGCTTCGTGTTATTTTACTACGGACTCTTGAATAGATCGAGCAGAAAAGATAACTTTGAGGTGGTTTCGTACCCTACCATAATCTCTTCGTTTGTTCTCCGCTATTAGTGGCTTTGTAGTGACTCTTTGTTGCATGTTGAGGGATAGTTATATGATCCAATTATGTTAATATTGTTAAGAGAACTTGAACTAGTGAAAGTATGAACCGTGGGCCTTATTTCCTACCATTGCAATACCATTTACGCTCACTTTTATCATTAGTTACCTTGCTGTTTTTATATTTTCAGATTACAAAAATCTATATCTATCATCCATATTGCACTTGTATCACCATCTCTTCGCCGAACTAGTGCACCAATACAATTTACCATTGTATTGGGTGTGTTGGGGACACAAGAGACTCTTTGTTATTTGGTTGCAGGGTTGTTTGAGAGAGACCATCTTCATCCTATGCCTCCCACAGATTGATAACCTTAGGTCATTCACTTGAGGGAAATTTGCTACTGTCCTACAAACCTCTACACTTGAAGGTCCAACAACGTCTACAAGGAGAAGGTTGCGTAGTAGACATCACGTAGATGCTGCTTCCCAACCAGTTATCCACTTCAGAGAATGAGCCAACAACGTCCAAAGTTGTGCCACCGCCGCCGCCGTCGCTCGCGCCGCCACCCATATCGCCGCCGCCCCCGTCCGGAATCAGCGACGCCATGGTGGCCGCAACCTAGGTCAGACAGAGGACAGAGGGAGAGGAGGGAGAGAGTGAAGCGCGAGAGGGGAATGGATCAGATCTTGACCCGTTTCGACCGACAGGCGCCGTTCCGTCCGCAGACGCGGCGTTAACGGCTGTTAACGTGCGGCGGGCGTCGGTTGGCCAGCGTGACAACTGATTCGTGGGCCCAATCGGCCAGTTTGGTGCTCAACGCGGGCGAAGCGAGCAGTTTCGTGAGTTGGTAGTTTTTTGCCACGGATTAAGGCAAAAGTGGTAGTTTTCCACACAAATCGTAGAATGGTAGTTTTTCATCACGTTTCCGTCAAATGTGGTAGTTTTTGGTTAAATACTCCCATTAGCCTTTACACTTGTACTTTTCAACTTGAAAGGTCATCTAGTTAGACAGATCGATCGATGCACTGGTCGAGAAACTGGAGATGATATAGTTTGTCCATCCAGCTAGTAATATGCATGTTTTCTTATCCCTATTAGAAAAACACCTATTAGTCCCGGTTCGTAAGGGCCTTTAGTCCCGGTTCATGAATCGGGACTAATGGGTCGTTACAAATACCTCCACCCATTAGTCTCGGTTCAAACACGAACCGGGACAGATGTGCCTCCACGTGGCCGGTCCGCCGAGCCCAGTCAGGGGGGCCTTTGGTCCCGGTTGGTGGCACCAACCGGGACCAAAAGTCCATGTTTTTTTATAGAAAAGTGGCTGCTTTAGGGGTTTTGGGGTTATTTTTAGGTTGTTATTAGATAGCTAATAGAGAGAAGTGTCCTCTCTTATATCTTTGTCCTTGGTTTATCAACGCTGCTGCTATGTTCATTCCACCCGCTGATATAACATGCTCATGCATACTCGCATCATACATCATCATATATAATAACAAGTCCTACTAATCATGCATCATCATACAACTTCTACTCGTTATTAATAATAAGTCATACGATCATCATCCTCATAGTCATCGAACCCAACCCTACATAATTGTTTTTAGCACATGATCACCAGTATCAGGTAGGACCTAAACACCCTTAAGGTAAAATAGCATAAAACAATATAGACCCTGACTCTCCATTATGAAGAATGGAGATCATCCTGTCTCCAATTCTTGCGCTTCGCTTCCTTTTGCTTCCAAGAAGCTCCTTACGACTGTCCATACATTTTTTCCATTCTTTGATTGTCATGTCTCCACTTCTTTTAGAAAGCCGGTATGGACAATTGAGATTCGTAGGATGACCTGGATATATGTTCAAAACATGAAGGCTGCCATTCTCATACATCAAATGAGGCACACAATCCTCTGGGATTCTCTGTTGAAAAACATAGTAATAACTTCGTAGTTAGCAATGATGTACTAGTTTTAGAAGTATGCAAAAAGATGCACGGATGTCGTAATAGTAAAAAATCTTACTAGGGTATCTCCATGGTAGTTACCGTAGTTCAACACGTGCACTAATGGCACGTATTGACCATAATGTTGAGGAGTTCGATTGTAGACATTGTAATTCTCAAGATCAGTACAAAATGCGATCAGATGATTTTTCTCCTTATAAGTTAATTCGGAGCCATCGGTGTAGTGGGTTTTGTCCACCATCTTCCGTACATTCTTTGAACAATCAAAATAAGCAGTCAACTATTTTGAAATAAACAATATAAACTACTTAATAACTATGTTAAGCTCACATGGGGGAATAATTAGAGGTGTATCCACAAGGACCCAAATCGAAGGTCTCTCTTGCTCGATTGTAGGATCACCAAGATCCATGGTGACAAGCATACCCTCATCAAGACCATATATCTTGCAAAGTGCTTCCCAATTTTTGCAACCAAAATGGGTTACACTCTGAGCATTATACAACTTTACTTGAAAATC
Source organism: Triticum aestivum (assembly GCF_018294505.1). Classification (NCBI taxonomy): domain Eukaryota; kingdom Viridiplantae; phylum Streptophyta; class Magnoliopsida; order Poales; family Poaceae; genus Triticum; species Triticum aestivum. Next base: position 20,239,284 of record NC_057801.1, read on the forward strand.
CACACCATGATGGGTACTTAGGATAATTTTTTTGGTTTCGAAACTTTCATGGTCTTCAAAACCCATCCTCTCCAAGACATAGCGTCTTGCAAAGCATGGGATAAGCTAGTCGAATTGGAAAAGATGAAAAATATTGTCATGATTAAAATAGTTGTAGTCATGATTAATTACGAAAAAAAACTATTGTCGTCGTTGCGTACCGTATGAACATCGAAGGTCTCGTCGAGCTTAATGCTGAAGCGCCGATCTTCGTCCAGCACAATGAACCTGTCGCAGATACCTCGGTCGTCGTGGCACCAGTCGCACTCCCCCGGGCGGTTTTCGTCGTCCGAGTACGACATTTCCAGCCTATGTTCATAATTCAAATGAAGGAGAACTTATCCAATATGAGCATTCAATAATCAAAACCAAATCATAAAATAAGAAAAACCAAATCATAAAATAAAATAGTATTCAAATTAGCATGCATTCAATAATTATAAGCAAAAGTACATCATCTCTTAGTGTTCGTACATCGTCGAATATTATCACTAATATAGCATCACTAATACAATTAGAACCGTAGCGCCCGACGGGTATCGACGCGGGCGGTGGACACCCAAAGATAAGTAACCATCACAGGATCATAGCTCCAGTGAGATCCCTGAAGAACCTGCCAGGTATTGTCGAACCTGCCCTCCAATGCAACAATGTAGCGACGGACGTGCTCGTCCTCCTCGCTGACACGGTGAGGTACCACCTCCGCGGTGTCCGGAAGCCTCGGCACCATCACTGGCCCACGCGACCGCCACCAAACAAGGATCGGGTCAACAACGGGCTGCCTCCTCACCAACCTACGTCCCCCGGAAGGTAGCACCTCCCAATACCAGCCCGGCGGAGCCCAGTCCCGAACATGGCCCTGATCAAGCAAGCCTCCACCGCCGAGTCGACGACGACGAGGATGCGGGATAGGCATCGCCGACGTTGATGCGGGAACTACTTCTATATATAGTTAAATAAAGTAGTTTTATTAATTAAATCAACTATCTAGTTCAACTACTATACTAAGTACTTACTATAAATAAATAAAGTAGCACTTACTATAAATAAATAAAGTATCACTTACTACAAACTACTTCTACATATAGTTAAATAAAGTAGTTTTATTAATTAAATCAAGTATCTAGTTCAACTATACTAAGCACTTATTACTATAAATAAATGAAATAGTACTTACTAAAAACAAAGTAGCACTTACTATATAGTACTTACTAAAAATAAACTAGTATTTTTCTAACTAACTCATATTTTTCTAACTAATTATATTACCAAAAAAATCTAAATAAAATAGTAATTATATTTTTCTAACTAGCTAGTTCAATTATAGTACTTACTAACACAATCTAAATATCACCAAGCATACTATGAACAAATTAATAGAAAAAAATCTATTAACAGAAAAAAAATCTAACACAATATGAACAAATTAATTACACAAAAAAAAATCTATTAACAGAAAAAAATCTAACACAATATGAACAAATTAATTACACCAAAAAATCTATTAACAGAAAAAAAAATCTAACACAATATGAACAAATTAATTACACCAAAAAAATCTATTAACAGAAAAAAAAAATCTAACACAATATGAACAAATTAATTACATAATCTAAATTAACATACTATGAACTACATATCTAAATTACTACACATCTAAGTTGCTCACGGCGAGGTCGACGGCGACGGCGACGGCGAGGTGCGGCGCGGGGCGGCGACGGTGTCGGGGCGGGGCGGGGCGGGGCGGCGACGGCTTCGGGGCAGGGCGGGGCGGCGACGGCGTCGGGACGGGTCGGCGATGGCGCGTGGCGTCGGGAGATCGAGGAGGAGGAGAGATCGAAGTGGGGATGCGATTATGAAATTTTCCTTATATAGCAAAGTCTTTGGTCCCGGTTCGCGGCTCCAACCGGGACCAATGCACCTTTTAGTCCCGGTTGGTGCTACCAACCGGGACCAAATGCCTCTTTTCAGCAGCCCAAAGGGCGGGAAGCAGAGGGTTTGGTCCCGGTTGGTGCCACCAACCGGGACTAAAGGGTGGGCATTGGTCTCGGTTAGAGCCACGAACCGGGACCAACACTACTAGGAAAAGGCCTACTAATGGCGCACCTAATTTGGCCATTAATGGCGCATTAGTGGTGCGCCATTAGTGCCACGCCATTAGTATATCTTACTAATGGCGCACCACAGGAACTTTTATCTGGTATACTAATTGCGCACCTGAGATGCGCCATTAGTATATCCAAAAGTGCGCCATCAGTATGCCTCCCAGGGGGCCATGTATACCCAGGTGCTTTGGCATACTAATGGCGCACTACAACAAGATGCGCCATTAGTAACTTCGGCATAGTAATGACGCACTTTTTAATGATGCGCCATTAGTATCCTTTGTCATACTAATGGCGCACTGTGATGTGATGCGCCATTAGTATGAATATTATGTTTTTTTATTTTTTTCATTTTCTGTTTTTTGCACAGGTTACAAAATATTAGTCTCCGAATTCATCATATTAGTCTCCGAATTGAAAAGACCGAACAAAGATAGAACATTATATTACAAGTCTCGAGACCGCGAGTAGCGAGTTTGTCTTCACATTACAAGTCGATATCGATCATCTAAACTACCATCACATAGAAGAGAGCTGCGGTCAACACGATGAGCATCATCACGATGAAACTCGTCTTCATCCAGTTCCTCCAACGCTCCCTCCCCTCTCCCGCTAGATAGCGGGCGTATCTAGATTCGGCCTCGGCCCTAGTGCTGTACCCTTTGTAACTGTTACCGCTGAATCGGTGAACCTGTCTCCGACACTCCTCCCAGTCGTCGTAGACTCCGGGAACCTTACCCTTGTACACGACATACCACGGCATCGCTATGCACTAGCCAAACGAAACGTTAGTACCAATTCACAGACAATACATAAGCAATATATAAGTATGCAACAGAACGATCGGAAGAGAAAAGCAAGACATTAATAGCATCGATTACATCTAAGTTGAACGACTCTCGAAACCAAAGAGACATACTACAAGTTCATTAAAGTTTAATTACAACATGAGCCAATCGATGTTTTAGAACTAGACACAACATCACTGGTTTCGACTCGACTCAAGGGACCGGAGCGTGGATGAAGCCGCCGTCTATCGTGGGATTCATGAAATAACGGGCGTTGTCAGCCTGCATTTGTAGCATTGTGTCGATGTCACTGTTGGACGGTTGATTTCTGAGGTAGAACTGCCCCGAGGTACGAAGGACATCTTGATGGATGATTTCCGCAAACTCTGACTGGATGCGAAAGAATTCTTGTCTGATGTCCGCGTCCTGGATTGCCGACACGCTCACGGCCCAATCTTTGAGTTTACTCGGTAGCAGAAGTTGATGATGGTCCCGTACGATCGCCCGCATGTGATGGATGGCGTAGTAGGCACCCTTCTAACCACCAGGAGGCTGCTTGACGCAGCAGAACGTCGTATTGTGGAAGAACACGTGCTTGCCGTACTTACGAATAGGCCTGGTGAAGGTGCCTCCAGATTTGGCGTAGCCGGGGAGAACATCATCAAGAACCTTCTTGACATTTGTGTAGTCTACGTTCGATTGACGGTCCGGGTCGAAATACGTGGCCATGGAATATTTGGGGCTTAGGAGGATGAGCGTGCAATGTGTGTCACTGCAGAAAACACGGAATGTTAAAAGAAGAACGATCGAAATCTAAGAATTCATATGTTACGGGCCGGTTGAGGGGAGGACTTACTCGGGAAAGTAAGGCACGAGGAAGTTATCCTTATCTTGGTTTGCCAGAATGACGCCTTCGAGGTAAGAACTCGCGACTTGCCGGTCCCCAGCGCTGCCCAAGATCTTGGCATGCATGTAGAAGGGGTCGACTATCACGATGTCCGGGGTCTTGTCGCGAATGATCCGCATCTCCATACTCAGTGAAAATAGCTGAACGAAGGTGTAGTGCAGCGGATGAAGGTTAAACATAGCAAAGATGTCATCAAACCGCAGGACGATCTTACCCCCGTTGTCGCCATCCACAAAGCCCTTGCCCTCTGGCACCTTGGCCACGAAAACCGGGTATGCCACATCCTTCTCTCTGAGACGCCGCTTCTCCAAAGAAAGAACACTGTCATGCAGACTCCGCATAGCACCGGTTGCAGCATTGAGCATATTTGGCGGTAGCATCACCCTACCCGCCACATGCACCCTCCTCGAGATATCCTTAGGTGAAGGTGGCCCGTCCTGAGCACGGATCGTACTCGGTGCCGGCTGGCTCGCACCCTTGTTAGTCTTTCTTTTGCGTGCCTTCTTCTTCTCCTGTAATGGGACCGAGTTCTGCTCACAGACCGCCTTCTTGAGTGTGTTAGGGTTGATAATATTTTGCACCACGCCTACCTGAGGCTCGGTGAAGTCGGCAGCTGGAGGCGTCTCCTGAGAGCTGAACGGCAGACGACGCCTGTTGCAACTTGGCTTCTCCGCAGTACCAGCTAGATCGCGCACGTCTTTTGTTGGGTTGGGTTCTTGAGAAGGAGGCCCCATGAAGTCGCCATCGTACCCATGATCGGCAAAGTACTGATCGACGTTGGCAAATGTATCGTCGTCGTCGTCGTTCTGATCCTGTGCCATATGCATGTTTGGATCCAGTGGCATAGGGATGTCCGGCACCGTTGCGGCGGTCTTGCCATGGGGCCGACTTGGCGCCGGCACGACTGGCGGTGTTGTCTTTGGGGTGGTCTCCCCCGCCCCCAAACGAATCTGGATCTTCGGCCAAAGCAGGGGCCAGCTCAGGCAGGCGCTGAGGGTCATCACGTCATCATCATCGGCCCCGACGGGTCGATTCGGAGGTAACAACTCGTCGCAGCCTGGCAGCACCCGAACCAGTTCAACCCTAAACAAGTTGGGTGGCATCTGGGTACCGTGGAACAAGGGGTTGCCCGGTTGAACGATTTTGCCCTTGGCGACATCGACCAACTCGTTGTTCACGAAGTGCAGGAGAGTGCACGGAACGTCGGCGGCCCCTGCGAAAACATGTAGGGCGTCAGGGATGCCCAGTCAAAGGCAAGGAGATGAAGTCCTCGGCCGAGAGAGGCTTAATTAGTTACCGTGATGATGGCGTCGAGCTCGGCTAATGTCGAGGCACCGCCAACGGCGGGCGTGCAGTTGACGGAGGGGCCGCTTGCTGCAGAGGTGCCGGCCGGCGTACACCCGGGTGCATTAAGCTCCCGTGCCGGCGTCGGAGACACCAATGCCGCCTCCGCCGGAGACACCAATGGCCCCGCCATCACATTCTGCGAGTTGCTGGCCGTGAAGCTAGGAATCGGGGGCGGCCCCTGTTGGCCGCCCGCAATCCACGCACTCAACCCCTCGATCAAGGTAGGCACAATGGCGGTGATCGTCGCTCCGAGTCGTTGTTCCACTTGCTCTTGGACAATCTCCGGAATCCGCGCCACCTGTGCCTTGAGTTCTTGAACCTCGCGCGCCTGGCTTTCCGAGCTGGTCTTTTTCTCCTTCCGCACACCAGCGGTATAGTATGACCCCCATTTTGTGGACAAGCCTTTGCCGGCCACACGACCAGCTGACGTCGGCTTACTGAGCTTATCCTTGTTCTTCATTACATTCAACGCCCTATTTAGAGTGGTGTCCCAAGGGTTGCTCGTAGTCGACCCCGCGCTACTGCTTTCAGTCGCCTGTGGAAGGAATGTGAACCATTTAGAAATTTGGCTTCATTAATTAGAATGCAACCATATGGAGCTAATTACCCCGGGGGTGGTATTCCTTACCAGAACAACCTCAACCGCCTTGGTCTTCGGATCCGTGGTAAGCTCCTTTGTTTTCAGGTCCTTCTTGTGTCGGGCCCTGACAAAGTTCCTGGTCTGCTTGTCACCGTATTTATCGAAGAGGGGCGGTAGGCCTTGCTCGGCACGCTCCGCGTCCTCCTTGTCCCATATAGGCTCCGCCACTCTGTAACCGCCGGGACCGAGCGTGTGTTCCCCTAAGTTCAGCTCCCGCATTTCTTTCCCCCACTGACTTGATTGGGAGTTTGCGGTGCTCGAGCAATTGGTCTTGAAGTCGTTGTAGTCATCTTCGGTGATCGAAGGATTTTTCTCCTTGATCTTCTCATAACTCTCACCTTTCTCGATCATTCTCTTCACATTGCTTTTCCAAGTAGATAGGGCCTTGCTCATCTTCGTGAGGGCAACATTGTTCACTTTATTCCCTTTGAGGCTTGTGTTTTCAAAAGCAGCGGGGAACTTGTATCGTTCGTGCAGCTTCGTGAAGAGGAGGTTGCGCAAATTCCCTCGGTCAGGATGCCTCAGGTTCTCGGTGTTGATCGAGACGGTGCTCCGGAGAATGCACCCGAGCTGAAGCGATTACCCCTTGACTATTCGTTCGGGCGCCGTCAGATTCCCGTCGGAGTCCACTTCAGTAACTTCCTCCTTGAGGGTGCGGAGCACGGTCGGGCGCCGGTCCTTCCGTTGCCTCTTCTGTTGGCTGCCATCTGTGCGTGCGCCGCCATCATCAGTGGTGGCATCCTCGGCGGCACCATCAATGGTGGCATCAGTGGGGCCATCCTCGGCGGTACCATCAGTGGTCTCAGGATCGGTGGGGAAGGTGGCGTCCTCATACAAGTGAGGTTGTTCCTCCATCTCCTGGGACAGCTCCCAAAATGCCTTGCCGCCCGAACCCCCGGCCTCATTGTTGTGGGCCATGTTTCTCTGTAAATAGAAACAAAGTTTGGTCAAAAAGTTGGTTATTGTCAAGGAACAAGATCATGGTCTCATCATTTAGGGTTTGTCGACACCGAGGCATCCTAAAATCTAAGCTTTTATCATTGAGGGTTTTTCGACGCCGAGGCACCCTAAAAGCCTAAGCTTTCATCATTTCGGTTTTTATCGACACCGAGGCACCCTAAAAGCCATGCATTAGTCACAAGTACGTCGGGGCACTTGATCCTACTTAATTAACTACTAAGATACCCCGGCCCATGCATTAGTCACAAGTACCCCATATGTCCTATTTTTAGCAAAGTCATGCTAAAATTCACGGAAAATTTCAGCATGACCTTTGCTGAAAATAGGACATATGGAGTACTCGAATTTGCCGGAACGGAAGTTAATCGACATTCCAGCAAACTCAAGGGCCTCTCGGGTGGACAAGGCAAAAAAGGCCTCCATCACAACATGGAAAAATATATATCAGCAAACTCAAGGGCTTTTGCTTTTGCTTTTCAGTGCCAAATTGTAGCTAGTACCAGCAAATTAACATCTAGCAGCAATCTTCCTAGTCTAAGCATCATCTGACCTGGTAACTGTACCAGTTTGGTTCAATTAAAAAAAAGACCTGGTAACTATACCAGCTACCACATTGTTCACGGACAGCTACCAAACTGTTTCTGTATCAAAACAACATGGTAGCTGTAAATGTGGCAAAGAAGCACAATAAATCTGATAAGTTGGTATACAGCTTCAGGTTCCATACAAAGTCAAATGCCAATGGGCAAAAAAAGTAAGTAGCTAGTTAATTGCCTTATTTTCAGTGTAACAAAAATTAAGGAAAGCATGAGGGTTACACTATAATTATAGGAAAATTTACACTGTTATTAGGGGAAGTTTTATACTGTAGTTACATATAAGAAGCATCAGGGCTACACTGAAAATTGCTGAGCTTACACTAAAATACATCTGCACTGCAGGGCTTGTACACACAAATTCAGTTAGATGATCTAACACTGACAAAATAAAGGAAACACCTACTGAACCAATACAGAGATATGAAAGCACAAGTTATCAAACGCTTACAATATAGTTTACATTCATGTCACATAGTTCTTGCTTGCCTACATTCATGTCACATAGTTCTTGCTTGCCTACAATTGATGTTCTTCCTTCATCTCAGTCTGAGCCCTTTAGCTTAATACCGCAATTTATGTTACTTTTACTAATAAGAATTTGAAGTTGGATCTCCCACCTGGTTGTGGGAAGATTACACTTGCCTATTCTGTTCATAAAGGATGTGGAAAAGTAAATTATACTATTCTGGGAAGTTCGCAAAAGACTAGGCTCAAGAATAAAGTACCTGCCATGCAAAGAACTGACAATTGATACTCCCTCTGTCTCTATTTACATGGCACTCATGTATTTCTAGGTTCAACTTTGACCTTTGATTTGACCAACAAAACATGGACCATGTGTCATTAAATTTATACCATTACATACGTATTAAAAATTCAAATCGTATAATTTTTGTGACATACGACCAACATATTATTGGTCAAAATGATGGTCAAACTTTGATCATGAGAAACGATGACCTCACGTAAATAGAGGTGGAGGGAGTACTAAAAACAGTTTCCATTGCTCATTGATCATCAAATCGATATTGCTTGTATGGGCAAGTTTGTGCTGATGTAATAATATGTCCAGCCAACAGTCATCTAGCTCTGGACATGTAATACTTACATTAAATCAGAAACTGCTGATGACATTGTTCTCCAAAAATTATTTTCTGCATCATAGCGTTCTGCTGTCAGTTGTAGCTGAAGTCTAGTAGCCAGCTTTTGCACCTGTGTGTTGCTATTTAAGCCTTGGGTTACAGTGGTTTTAGGCGCCTTAATATGATATTAATTTTGGTTAGACTATTTGTAAGGTTAAATTTACATGGATGTGTCATATACTCATGATAATAATGCTACAACACTTGTGTATGGATGCTTGGTTTATTTTCTAAGTTGGTCAGCATGACCCTTTGTTACTGTCTGCCTGTCTGTTATTTATCTACATTCCTTTTTTTGTGGTGATGAAACTATTTTAAACTTTGTCCTTTCAGCTATTGCAACTGTGGTGACTGTTGCAGAAATTCTAAAAAATAACGGCCTTGCTGTTGAGAAGAGTGAGTCTCGTTTCTCATAATTCTGCTCGATTATGTCCTCTTTTCAGTTTTATAACTTGGTCGAAATTACTTGCAGAAATAATTACTTGCAGAAATAAGAGGGGGAGAGGGGGAGAGGAGGAGGGGGAGCTCACGGGGGCAGTGGGGCGCGGGGAGGATGTCGGGGACGACGACGACGCAGGGGAGGAGGCGACGAGGTCCGGGCCGCCGGCGACGAGGTCCGGGCCGCCGGCGACGAGGGCGACGGGGCGATGGCGTCCAACGAGGTGGGGCGACGGGGAGAGCGGTGCCGACGTCGGGGCCTCAGGCGGCGGTGGTTGGAGACGGGCGACAAGGACGACGGGGCGCCGGCGATGGGCGTAGGGGCAAGGCGGCGGGGCGGCGTCGAGGCGGCGGGCAGCGGCGTCGGGAGAGGAGAGGGGAAGGGGATCGAGGGCGAGGGGCGAGGGAGAGGGGATAGGTGTGGGCCCGGGAGGAAGTATGGATGGGGGGCGGCACAATACTAATGGCGCACCACACCTCGGTGCGCCATAAGTACATCCATACTAATGGCGCACCTCACCCTGGTGCGCCATTAGTATTTTTTTTGCTTTCTGCTCGAGCCAACAGGTTATCTCCCACCTAACCTGATCCACATCAAGTTCCCTCTACTAGCTCGATTGGTCAGCAGCCAGTTCTCACACCAGGAGGTCCTGGGTTTGATTCCCAGGCTCCACAAATTTTTTTTATGCATTAAAAATGCTGTTTGATACTTACTTGTGTTTAAATATGTTCAAACTTGTTTAAATCATAACGGTAATATTTTTTTATAAGACAGTAATATTTTTTTTAAAAAATATCATCAAACAGTAATGCCGGTGGAGCGGGGGAGGGTGCGGGGGGTGAGGGGGGTCGGCGGTGGCGGTTGAGTAGGGGAGGGGTGCGGGGGGTCAGCGGCGGCGGTTGAGTAGGGGAGGGGTGCGGGGGGTCGGCGGCGGCGGTTGAGTAGGGGAGGGGTGCGGGGGGTCGGCGGCGGCGGTTGAGTAGGGGAGGGGTGCGGGGGGTCGGCGGCGGCGGTTGAGTAGGGGAATCGAGGGTGCGGGCGGTCGGCGGCGGCGGCCGGTGGACCGGATCTGGCGAGGTGGGATAGCGATCGAGATGGAGGGGGATCGAGATCGAGTGTCCATGAAATTAAAAAATATTCATGATAGTTCAAAAAGTGCCCATGAAATACAATCGAGAAATGAAGTCTACGATTTAAATACAATCGATCTTAGCTAGCTATCTCTTCACAATCTTCTTGCCCTTCTTTTTCGCAAATGGAGTTCTTCTATGGAACGGACGTCCTTTAGGTAGGGTGGTCCTACTTCTTCTTGTGATGTATGCTGCTACTTCATCATCGTCGTCATGTTTGATCCTCGGGTCGCCGTACTTGTCGAAGTCTTGCTCATTGGCTACTCCATCCATTCCGATGATCTTCCTTTTGCCTCTCCTCACGACAACACGACTGGGCTTTGGCGGGTCGGTAATGAAGAAGCATTGGTCCACTTGGGAAGCCAGCACCCATGGCTCATTTTTCACGGTGACGTTTGCGCCCGCGGTCTTGGATTTGGCTTCGGGTATAACCATGGTGGTGAAATACCGGTCTTCTTTTATGACGTTCTTGGCCCATCTGACACGGAACATCGGGACCTTCTCTCCAGCGTAGCTCAGCTCCCAGATGTCCTCGATCCTTCCGTAGTATCTGTCCTTGTCGTTACCGGTGTAGGATTCCATCGTTACCCCGGAGTTTTGATAACCATCGCTCTTCATGTCCTTGGCCTCGGTGTAGAATGTGTAGCCGTTGATATCGTACGCCTCATAGGTCATCAGGTTGTGCTCGGCGCCCTGTGACAAGGCGAATATGAGTTGTTCTTCCGCGGAAGAATCCTCATGTAAAGGGTACGACAGAAGCTTCTGCTTGAACCAACGCGTGAAACATGAGTTGTGCTCTTTGAGTATATCTCCGTCCGTCCTCTGTTGGCCTCGGTCATTGTACGTCTTCTTAATAAAGGTTTTGTGCTCTACCACCCAAGGATCGACCACGTCAATGTGTTGTAGCGCGACTAGGTTTGCTCTTTCAAAGTCGGCGAGTCGACCCTCGAAGTCGACATGCATTTCGTGGCGACCCTCACGGTAACCCCATCCAGCGAGCCTGCCGAGGTGCCTGTTGACGGGCAGACCAATGGGGTTCTCGATGCCTAGATAATTCGTGCAGTAGGAGATGCACTCTTCGGTCAGAAAGCCCCTGGCTATGCTTCCTTCTGGACGTGACATGTTGCGAACGTATCCTTTGATGACACCATTCATCCTTTCGAATGGCATCATGCTGTGCAGGAACGTCGGCCCGAGTTGGATGATATCCTCCACTATATGGACCAGCAGATGCACCATAACGTCGAAGAATGCGGGCGGGAAGTACATCTCAAGCTCGCATAGTATCACCACGATCTCTTTCTGTAGCCTTCTGAGTTGCCTCACGCCAATCGACTTCCGAGAGATGACGTCGAAGAAGTTGCATAGGCCAAATAGCGTTTCACGAACGTGCGTGTCCATGATCCCACGGATTGCAACTGGAAGTATCTGCGTCATCAACACGTGACAGTTGTGAGACTTCATCCCGCTAAACTTCTGCTTCGCTGGGTCTAGGTATCTGCTTATCTTCCCCGCGTAACCGTAAGGAAGTTTTACTCCTAGGAGGCAGGTGATTAACTGCTCGATCTCCTCCTGACTTAGAGTGAAGCACGCGGGAGGGTAGTCGTTTCCGGTCTTCTTGGCCTTTTTGCCTTTGCGACGACTTTCTGTGTCCTGCTTCGCCTCATCATCATCATCATCATCATCATCATCATCATCATCATCATTAGCGTGAAGCTCCTGCCTGATGCCCATTGATTTCAAGTCTGCCCTTGCTTTCGGCCCATCTTTGGTCCTCTCTGACATGTTGAGTAGGGTACCAAGCAGACTCTCGCACACGTTCTTCGTGATATGCATGACATCAAGGCTGTGAGGCACACGGTGGATCTTCCAGTACGGCAAGTCCCAGAAAACAGACCTCGTTTTCCATACCTTCAGCAGCGGCTCTGGCGCCTTTCACTTCTTTCCCGGCTCTGGCGCCTTTTGCTTTTTTCCCGGCAGTGGGCAGTCTTTCCAATTTTTCAACAGCTTGTCTATTTCCTCGCCACTCCTCGTACACGGGCGTTTTCGGGGTTTGGTTTCACCATCGAACAGATCCTTGCGTTTCCTCCACGGGTCGTCATCGCGAAGCCACCTTCGATGTCCCATGAACACGGTTTTCGAAGACCCGGGATCTCTATCTAGCTGGCGATACGTTGTGTCATCCATGCACCTTACGCATCCAGAAAATCCGTGGACTACCTGCCCCGCGAGATATCCGTAACCGAGATAGTCGTGCACCGTCGTGAGCAGTGCAGCTCTCATAGGGAAATATTCTTTCTCTGCGGCGTCCCACGAATTGGCTGGCATTTTCCACAGCGTGTCAAGCTCCTCTTTCAGCAGCCCCAGATACAGATTGATGTCGTTCCCTGGTTGTTTCGGCCCTTCAATTAGCATACTCATGTGAATGTACTTCCTCTTCATGCACAACCAGGGGGGAAGGTTGTACATCCACACAAACACAGGACATGTGCTATGTGTGCTTCTCTGGCTGCCAAACGGATTGACTTCATCGGTGCTCGCGCCCAGCATGATGTTCCTTGGATCGTTCCCAAATTCTGAGTCTTCGAAGTACAACGCTTGCCATTGGCTCGCATCCTTAGGGTGACTCAGCATCTTGTCTTTTTTATCTATCTCCGGATCATTTGCGTCATCTTCTCGCTTCTTCTCCTCCCTATCCGCGTGCCAACGAAGGAGCTTTGCTATCTTAGGGTCCGCGAAATACCGCTGCAGACGGGGAGTGATCGGAAAGTACCACACCACTTTTCGAGGAGCTTTCTTCCTCTTCTTGTATCGAGTGACGCCGCACACCGGACATATGGTAGACTCCGCGTGCTCGTCCCGATAAATGATGCAATTGTTCATGCACACATGGTATTTCACGTGCGGTAAATCGAGAGGACACACGATTTTTTTCGCCTCCTCCAAACTGGTCGGGCACTTGTTCCCCTTGGGAAGACGTTCGTGCCAGAAGGACATGTTCTTGTCGAAGCATGCGTCGGTCATTTTGTGTTTTACCTTCATCTCCAGAGCCATGAGCGTTACTTTCAGGCGGGTATCCTCGGGCCTGCATCCTTCATACAATGGAGTAACCGCGTCTAACTCAAGTAGATCCATCTTGGCTTTCTCTCAGGCAGCAGCTCTTGCGTTATCCGTCTGCTTGAGAAGCAGCTCTTGAATATGAGGGTCCTGCACCCAGCCCATCGATGGTCCAGCGTCGTCTGCTCCGCCGGCATCATCATGTTCATGATCATGCCCGTCGTCTGCTCCGGCATCTTCCTCATCATCATGTCCTGCATCTTCTACATGATGACCGTCGTGATCATCTCCTAGGGATTCTTCGTCTTCTCGCCCGCCCGAGCCGCGGTGGTTGTCTTGCTGCCCTTCCTCATTTCTTGCCCGGCCCCCATGGACGACTTCGTAGTCATCTTCATCACCTTGCCACCGATAGCCATCCATGAAACCACGCAAGAGCAGGTGGTCCCGCACCTGCCCGGAATCCGGGTCCGCAATAAGGCTCTTCAGCTTGCATCTTCGACACGGACATCTTATCTCCATCTCGTTCTTTTGAAGCATCTCGGCCTTCGCGGACCTCAAAAACCTATTCACGATGCCTTCGGTCATCATGCGGACCATGGTCGCCTGCGGGGTAGAGCAAAACGATATTTTAGAACCAAGAAAAAATTTGGCATGACTTTCCCTAAAAATAGGACCAAAATGAATGCTTAATGCCAAAATTCTCGCCGAAACGGAAATGAATCAACATTCCGGCAAAATATTGGCAACTATCGCATTTCAAATACCGGTACACCTCCAAACACAAACACATATGCAACACCACAAACATATGCAACACCACGAACATACATAGATCTAGCTAGGCCATAAAAAGCGCATGTGCACTTTTTGTAGGGAGAACAACATAAATATAGCTTCCCCCCTTACTTACCTGTTAAAACAAGGTAATTTAAACACTTAATTTGAATGAATCTATGGTGGAAATGAGGTGAAAAAGAGGAGGCACCCGAGACAAGGAGGAGGTGGAGAGAATGAAGTGGGGAGAAAGTGAGTGTGGGTAGGAGAGGCTGTCCAAAATATCCTGTTGCTGCCCACTTACTAATGACGCACCAACACTAAATGCGCCATTAGTAATCAAGGTTACTAATGGCGCACCTCCTAGCGGTGCGCCATTAGTAGTTTTGCAAAAACAAAAATACTAATGGCGCAGTCGTCTGCAGTGCGCCATTAGTAGTATTGCAAAAAAGGAATAAAAAATATAAAAAAAACAACATTAGTGGCGCACTTCCGGACGGGTGCGCCATTAGTATGTTTGGACAGGCACACTAGTTAAATTTTTTTTTTGATACTAATGGCGCACCGTTTGCCTGGTGCACCATTAGTAGTTTCAACTCTAATGGCGTATCAGCAGGTGGTGCGCCATTAGTATATACTAATGGCGCACCAACTGTCTGGTGCACCATTAGTGTCAATCCCATCTATAGCCCTTTTTCTAGTAGTGCAATGGCCGTGTGCTGGCACGGTGCGGCACGAAAGTTTAGTCCCACCTCGCTAGTTGAGAGGGGCGCGCAGTGGTTTATAAGCCCCACTACCGCTCCCCTCTCGAGCTCCTCTCCACTGCAGGCTTACGGGCCTACTTACTACTGCTTTGCCTGATGGTCCTACTGGGCCACCTGCGGGCCTGAATCCTAGCCCATGCTGGGTTTCTAGTCGTATCCAGGCCGTGGGGGCCCAGTAGGAGGCTTTTTTTATTTACTTATTTATTTTATGCAGCTGTTTTTTTAGTCCCACCTCGCCAAGCGAAAGGCACTCGCAGCTGTTTATAAACCCTGAGTGCAAAGACAATGAAGAAGAGGCTCAATGCTCACCTACACGTTGGTTCGCTTCAAGCCTTGAGGAATAGGATAGACTGCACGGAGCTATGTGCAGTGCAGTTTACACTATTCTGAACGGCTTGAAGCGAATTAACTAGCATTGCACCTCTTTTTTATTTTTAATGACTTATTACCACACAGAAATAAATAGAAAAAAATAAATATAGTAGAAAAGAAAAAAACTATATAAAAAACTACTCAGAAATAAATAGAAGAAAAAATAGTTGTGATTAACTTTACTAAAAAATGAGCATCGATGCTTATTTTTAATGACTTATTACAACTCAGAAATAAAAAGAAAAAAAATAAGTATAGCAGAAAAGAAAAAAAATATATAAAAAACTATTCAAAAATAAATAGAAGAAAAAATAGTTGTGATTAACTCTACTAAAAAATGAGCATAGATGCTTATTTTTAATGACTTATTACAATTCAGAAATAAATAGAAGAAAACATAGTTGTGATTAACTTTACTAAAAAATGAGCATACATACTTATTTTTAATGACTTATTACAACTCAGAAATAAAAAGAAAAAAAATAAATATAGCAGAAAAGAAAAAAAACTATATAAAAAACTACTCAGAAATGAGCATAGATGCGCTTATAGAGAAAATTCAACCTAAATTCATAATAAATTTCTACTAACTTCAGAGAAATTTCAGTATGAATTTAGGTTAAATTCCCTGTATAAGGGCATCTATTTTCATTTTGAGAGGAGCCCAACATGGCAGAGAGGAAGGGGCTTACAAACCGGTCTGATTCCCCTTCGGTTGGCGAGGTGGGACTATACTCTGGCCGCAACAAGGACCAACCCTTTAGTCCCGGTTGTTGGCATGAACCGGGACTAATGGGCAGCCTTTGGTCCCGGTTCAAGCCACCAATCGGGACCAATGGTGGTGGGCCAGGAGCGAGGGCCATTGGTCCCGGTTCGTCCCACCAACCGGGACCAATAGGTCCAGACGAACCGGGACCAATGGCCCACGTGGCCCGGCCGGTCTCCGGGGCTCACGAACCGGGTCCAATACCCCCATTGGTCCCGGTTCTGGACTAATGGGCTGGACCAGCCTGGACCATTGGCCCATTTTCTACTAGTGTATGTTAGCTAGATGTAAAATATATGAAATATTTCATATATTTTTTGATAATTAAACTAATCTTGGTCAACCTATCTTTTGATGATTTTAAAATAACCAGCAGTAGTTAAAACTTCAATTAATTTGGAATAGAGAAAGTAGCTACCACACTTTGAAACTACAGCGTCCATACCGCACCTACTTCAGCAACAGGGAGTAGCACAAGTGTTCACCCTAAAACTTCATACCAAGTTTAAGGGAAGCTTCATGCTAAGCGCCGGCACTACGCACTGAGGAGAGCGCGAGGAAGGCGAGGCACTCTATCAAAGCAGTTGCACAAATAATACTGAACCAAGGTCACTAATTTTCAGCGGAACCGAGACATGGGCTTTCCACCATTAAAGCTGAGCTCCGGGTTTTGACTGTGAGAACGAGAGATTATTCCCTTTCCTTTTCATTGAAGACAAACCTCACGTGATACCTTGTACTACTATCTAAGGATAGATTGGTGGATGAGCTCCATTAGCTTGACGCTCACACAGAGTCATTAACAAGTATATGTTTGTTTCACACACACATGCAGCAATGCATGGGCAGAGCCTTTAAATTTTTCTTTCTCCCACCTTTAAAACCCATCTATTATCTGCCATCAACCTCCCCATGGTGGTGGTGTCATGGTTGCAACGTGTATACTCCCTCCGCCCCGTAATTCTTGTCATGGATTTAGTTCAAACTAAAACCACGAAAAGAATTATGGGACGGAGGGAGTACTAGTTAACGTTGGTGCTGCCGTGCATAGAGGTTAGATCGGTGCATCCAAGAAGTTGCTGCAAGTATGATATAGCTCTTGAACTCTAAGGCCCTACTTGAAACACATGATAGACAAAACACAGCAATAGAAAAAGTGTAAGAATTTAATAGAAATTTAGGTGGCGAAAAATGATTAGAAAACACGTGAAATTTTTCTAAGTGTCTGTTTAGAAGTTGATAAGGAGACACCCGCAAAAAAAGAACTTGATAAGGAGACTAAGAATAACAGTTAATTCTGAAAACCACTATATATGTTCGCTCCATCTAATGAACACTAGCAAATGGTACCCATGAACATAATTCTCACCGGTCTCTCTCTCTCTCTCTCTCTCTCTCTCTCTCTCTCTCCCCACTGCTCTTCTCAAACCCAAAGAACCGGATACAGTCAAGTATTCAAGTGAGATAAAGAATCAATATGAACACACGCCTCGTTTACTTTCCCTGTTTGACCAGGCCCTTTGCTCATTTCCACGGCTGATTAATCCATTGCACTAGCAATATCGAGTTGATGCAGCGATTGGGCATCCCGAGTTCCTGACCAACACAGACTTGTGCATCGATGACACAACCTAGAGTTTTGAATGAACTTGCTAGAACATGAAATTCAATGTGGTGTGATGAGCTAAGAGGTCTCTTGCTCATAACTGGTCGGACAAAGAATTTCATAAAAAAAAATGGTGCCCTACAATGGCGTAATTTCAAATGAAATGGTTGGCGCATGAAATTCAATACATTTTCGTAGAATGGACAATGGAAATTTAGGTTCATTTAGATCAGGGCCTAAATGTAGTGCGCTTTGGAAATTGGAATCCATGTAGATTGATGTTTTCTTAAGGTAGCTAGATCAAAAATATGGCCAGCAGGTCAACAACGCCAAACTAGCTAGCACACTTTGAAACTAGAATGAACCACGATCTATACTCGAGCCGCTTAGTGTGAACCTACCATGACATTCATTCATGCATTTTAGGTGCGCCATAATCCGACCACGTGATCGATGCTTTGTGGAAAACAGTGAGAACAAGATTAGTGGGACAGGCATGGCCGGCTTTTTACCATTAAGAAACCATGCATGGGCTGCTCGGAGTTTATAAGCTGACAAAGTACAAAGTTGCACAAAGCTGATGGTGACAACGTACGACTGACTTATTATTTTCCTTGGAGGCAGGAAAAGGTACTGATAAGAGTTAACCAAAGTTCACATGAAAAGATATTATCTAATCTAATCTATCAAAGGATAGAACGAATGATGCATCCGAGAAACTGCTTATATCTGATCTCTAAGTGTTCTTTTGTTGTTTGTTTCACACACAACATGAGCAACACAATGTCACAGCGCGCCAAGCATGCAGGTGCATGCTACCTTCCATTATCTATTGTTAATTAGCTTTTGAATCGTCGTTTCCCTCGGACTATTTGTTAGAAGAGAGAGAGAGAGAGAGAGAGAGAGAGAGTGTAGATAGAGAGTGGGAGGTTGTGATATGTCTTCATATGCACTTCCACTAGTAGAAAACAAGGCTTTGGTTGAAGCTCAATCTACACATTAGTTCCGGTTGCATTATGAACCTGCAACCGGGACTAATGTGAGCATTAGTCCCGGTTCGAGCGGCTAGTGCGCCGGGCAGGCATTAGTCCCGGTTCAAATGGGACCTTTAGTCTCGGTTTGAAACACCAACCGGGACTAAAGGCACTAGTAGAAAACAGGGCTTTGGTTCGGGCCTGCCCAGCCCATTAGTCCCGGTTCTTCATGAACCGGGACCCATGGGGGGCATTAGACCCGGTTCATGAGCCCAGGGGGCCGGCCTGGGCCTCGTGGGCATTGGTCCCGGTTCGTCTGGATCTATTTGTCCCGGTTCTAGGCACGAACCGGGACCAATGGGCCGCGCTCCTGGCTCACAGCCATTGGTACCGGTTCGTGCCTTGAACCGGTATAAAAGGGGGAATTTAGTCCCGGTTCCTGCCATGAACAGGGACAAATAATTTGCCTATATATACCCATCGCCGCGGCAGAGCACTCCACAGTGCTCTGTTTTTTCTGGCTGGCGAGGGGAGGGCATTTGGGTGCTCTAGCTCACCTCCTATGCACATGAGGTGTTCGATGAAATGCCCGAGCCACACTATTTAAGCTTTCTCCTCTCGAAGCTCGACCTTGGAGCTCCATTTTTCCCGAGATTTGTCTAGATTTAGCGGTCCGTCACGCCCCGTCCCCATTTTCACCGCCGTTGATCGCCCGTGCCGATCTTGTCGCCGGCACCACCGTGGTGAGCCTCTTGTTCTTATCTTCTTTCTGATTTTCTTACTTTAGATAGATACTTGTCTGGTTTTCTTACTTTAGATAGATACTTGTCTGATTTTCTAACTTTTGACACACATAATTATATATAATGCACGCAGATGAACCGGTAATGGATGTATGGTGACAGACACACCTCCGAGTACATTAAGGGCGTGCATAATTTTCTCGAAGTGGCTGAGGCAAACAAGCAGAATGGTTTTATGTGTTGTCCATGCCCTAAATGTGGGAATATGAAGTCTTACTCTGACCGGAAAATCCTTCACACCCTACAAGGGTTTCATGCCACACTATAATGTTTGGACGAGGCGCGGAGAAATAGAGGTTATGATGGAAGACGGCGAAGAAGAAGAGGACGATGACAACTATGTGCCCCCTGAATACGGTGATGCTGCAACGGGGGGAGCTGCTGAAGATCAAGAGGAACCAGACGATGTGCCCGATGATGCTGCAACGGGGGAAGCTGCTGAAGATCAAGAGGAACCAGACGATGTGCCCGATGATGATGATCTCCGCCGGGTCATTGTCGATGCAAGGACACAATGCGAAAGTCAAAAGGAGAAGCTTAAGTTCGATCGCATGTTAGAGGATCACAAAAAAGGGTTGTACCCAGCGAAGATGGCAACACAAAGCTGGGTACCGTACTGGAATTGCTGCAGTGGAAGGCAGAGAATGCTGTGCTTGACAAAGGATTTGAGAAGCTACTGAAAATACTGAAGAAGAAGCTTCCAAAGGATAACAAATTGCCCGACAGTACGTACGCAACAAAGAAGGTCGTATGCCCTCTAGGATTGGAGGTGCAGAAGATAGATGCATGCCCTAAAGACTGCATCCTCTACCGTGGTGCGTACGAGGATTTGAACACATGCCCGGTATGCGGTGCATTGCGGTATAAGATTAGACGAGATGACGCTGGTGATGTTGACGGCGAGCCGCCCCGTAGGAAGAGGGTTCCTGCGAAGGTGATGTGGTATGCTCCTATAATACCACGGTTGAAACGACTGTTCAGAAACAAAGAGCATGCCAAGTTGATGCGATGGCACAGTGCGGACCGTAAGAAAGATGGGAAGTTGAGAGCACCCGCTGACGGGTCGCAGTGGAGAAAAATCGAGAGAGAGTACTGGGCTGAGTTTGCACGTGACCCAAGGAACGTATGGTTTGGTTTAAGCACGGATGGCATTAATCCTTTTGGGGAGCAGAGCAGCAACCACAGCACCTGGCCCGTGACTCTATGTATGTATAACCTTCCTCCTTGGATGTGCATGAAGCAGAAGTTCATTATGATGCCAGTTCTCATCCAAGGCCCTAAGCAACCCGGCAACGACATTGATGTGTACCTAAGGACATTAGTTGAAGAACTTTTATAGCTGTGGAATGGAAATGGTGTACGTGTGTGGGATGAGCACAGACAGGAGGAATTTAACCTGCACGCGTTGCTGTTTGTAACCATCAACGATTGGCCCGCTCTCAGTAACCTTTCAGGACAGACAAACATGGGATACCATGCATGCACGCGCTGTTTAGCTGACACCGAAAGTATATACCTGGACAAATGCAGGAAGAATGTGTACCTGGGCCATCGTTGATTTCTTCCGACCAACCATCAATATCGAAAGAAAGGCAAGCATTTCAAAGGCGAGGCAGATCACCGGAAGAAGCCCGCCATGCGTACCGGTGATCACGTACTTGTTATGGTCAATGATTTACACATAATCTTTGGAAAGGGTCCCGGCGGACTAGCTGTTCCGAGTGACACTGAGGGACACGCACCACCTATCCTACTGGAAAGACCTAGAGGTCCGCTCTTCGATCGACGTGATGCACGTGATGAAGACTTTGCGTGAACCTGCTAGGCTTCATGGCGTGTATGGGAAGACAAAAGATACAGCTGAGGCACGGGAGGACCTGCAACGTTTGCACGAAAAATACGGCGTGCCTCCAAAGCAGTATGAAGGTCCTGCCAGCTACGCTCTTACCAAAGAAGAGAAGAAAATCTTTTTTGAATGCCTATTTAGTATGAAGGTCCGACTGGCTTCTCATCGAATATAAAGGGAATAATAAATATGCCAGAGAAAAAGTTCCAGAACTTAAAGTCTCATGACTGCCACATGATTATGACGCTACTACTTCCGGTTGCATTGAGGGGGCTTCTACCGAAAAATGTCCGATTAGCCATTGTGAAGCTATGTGCATTCCTCAATGCAATCTCTCAGAAGGTGATCGATCCAGAAATCATACCAAGGCTAAGGAGTGATGTGGTGCAATGTATTGTCAGTTTCGAGCTGGTGTTCCCACCATCCTTCTTCAATATCATGACACACGTCCTAGTTCATCTAGTTGACGAGATTGTCATTCTGGGCCCCGTATTTCTACACAATATGTACCCCTTTGAGAGGTTCATGGGAGTCCTAAAGATATATGTCCCTAACTGCGCTAGGCCAGAAGGAAGCATCTCCATGGGCCATCAAACAGAGGATGTCATTGGGTTTTGTGTTGACTTCATTCCTGGCCTTAAGAAGATAGGTCTCCCTAAATCGCGGTATGAGGGGAGACTAACTGGAAAAGGCACGCTTGGAGGGGACTCAATAATATGCAGGGATGGATATTCTTGGTCTCAAGCACACTACACAGTTCTATAGAACTCTACCTTGGTGACCCCGTATATCGATAAACACAAGAACAGTTTGCGCTCCAAACACCTGGAGCAGTGCGACGACTGGATTACATGTGAACACATCAGGACTTTCAGCAGTTGGTTGGAAACACGTCTTAGAGGTGACAACATTGTTTGTAATGAACTGTACTCGTTGTCCAGGGGACCATCTTCGACTGTATTGACTTACAAAGGATACGAGATAAATGGGAATACATTTTACACGATCGCCCAAGATCAAAAGAGCACCAACCAAAACAGCGGTGTCCGCTTTGATGCAGCAACTGAGAGAGGAAAGGACACATATTATGGTTACATAGTGGGCATATGAGAACTTGACTATGGACATGATTTTAAGGTCCCTTTGTTTAAGTGCAAATGGGTTCTGTCAGGAGGCGTGGTACAGGTAGACCCACAGTACGGCATGACAACAGTGGATCTGAACAATCTTGGGTACACTGACGAACCGTTCGTCCTAGCCAATGATGTAGCACAGGTTATCTATGTGAAGGACATGTCTACCAAACCGAGAAAAAGAAAAGATAAAGAAGCGAATACATCATACGATGAGCCAAAGCACCACATAGTTCTTTCAAGGAAAGGGACATCGTGGGAGTGGAGGGCAAGACAGACATGTCCGAAGATTATGAAAAGTTTCATGAAATTCCTCCCTTCAAAGTCAAGGCTGACCCAAGCATCCTGATAAACGGTGAAGATTATCCATTGTTACGGCGCAATAAGGTAAGTACACAAGTGAAGAAAAAGTGAAGACTTTCTCCACAACTATTATGATGATACCATGCGAACTTTCAACCTTTTCGTAGTTCATTTGAAATGCCTGTTGTAACAGACAAGTTTCAGTATGAAATCCTGATACTTCGCAAGAGATTGTCCGTTTTGTACACGAAGTGCATCCAATTTTTGCCGTAACCCTCTCAACTTTCTTGCACATGCTATGTGGATGAAATGATGATACCATGCCAACTTTCAACCTTTTCAGAGTTTATTTTCTGTTCAAAATCATTAAAAGCAAAAAGAATGTCCATAAAGAACTTTTTTGTTACAAACTTTAATAGCAAAAAGAATTATCATAAAAGAAAATAAATAAGTAATTAGAAACAAAATAATATAAACTTTAATAAAATATATAAGTAGAAACAAAATAAAATAAACTTTAATAAGATAAATAAAATTTATGAAACTAAAATTATCAAAGTATTTTCTGTTCAAAACATTATAAGCAACCTCAAGTATTATTGAAACTAAAATTATATAAAATTGATGCAACTAAAATTATCAAAGTATTTTTTGTTCGAAATCATTAAAAGCAAAAAGAATTTTCATAAAGAACTTTTTTGTTAGAAACTTTAATAGCAAAAAGAATTATCATAAAGTAAAATACATAAGTAATTAGAAACAAAATAAAAAAAATAAGTTTTTTGTTGCAAGTAGAAACAAAATAGAATAAATAAAGCAAAAAAGAAAACAAAAAAACAGGAAAAAAATAAAAATTATGCCACCTACTAGGCCACCACGGCGTGAATACGACTAGAAACCCATCCATGGGCCAGGATTCAGGCCCGCAGAAGGCTCAGTAGGCCCACGGACATGTATAGAGAGGTTAGGCCCGTAAGCCTGCTTTAGAGAGGAGCTCAACAGCTCAGGCGCATCGCACCTTATAAACAGGTGTGGCTCTCTCTCAGCTAGCGAGGTGGGACTAAACTCCCACCACCACACCGCTGTGCAAGGCCTTTGGTCCCGGTTGGTGGTACCAACCGAGACTAAAGGGGAGCATTGGTCCCGATTCATAGCACCAACCGGGACCAATGCCGCCCTTTAGTACCGGTTGTTGCCACCAACCGGTTCCAAAGGCCTCTGCTTCCCGCCCTTTGGGCTGCTGAAAAGAGACCTTTGGTCTCGGTTGGTGGCACCGACCGGGACTAAAGGGGGGCATTGGTCCCGGTTGGTGCCATGAACCGGGACCAATTCTCTGCCTATATAAGCAACACTTGTGAAAATTTTCTTTCAGTTCGTCTTCCCCGCCAGACGCCCCAGCGCTGCTCCTCGTAGCCGTCGCCGTCGTCGCCTCTGCCCCGCCCCCGAGCCCCTGCCAGCGGACCGCCCCCGCGCGCCGGCACCCTCGCCGCCCTACCTCCGACGCCGTCGCCGCGCCGTCTCTACCTCCGACGCTGTCGCCGTGCCGCCCCTGCCCTCGACCATGTTGTCGCTGCACCGGTGCCTGCACCGCGCCCGAGCCCCTGCCCGCGGCCCGCCCCCGCAGTCGCCGTCGCCAGCCGCCCCCGCTGTGAGCCGCCGCGCCGCCCTGTTCTATTATTTTTTAATTTTTATTAGATTAATTTTGTGTTCATATATACATACTGTATATATGAATGTATCTGGCTATATGCATATATGTAGATGTTCATAATGTATTATTTTTTTTGTTCAGAGCATGTTTTTGTTCATATAAGTAATTTTTTTGTTCATATGTGTATTAATGTTTTTGTTGCATATATGTAATTTTTTTCAATGTATATATGTATGTGGTAGCTATATATGCATGATGAGGGGGGTGGGGGTCGATATACCCCCTCCCCGATAACTTCGACATGAGGGGGGCGGGGGGGGGGGTCGATATACCCCCTCCCCGATAACTTCGACATGAGGGGGTGGGGGTCGACATGCGTACCCCCTCCCTGAAAACTTCGACATGAGGGGGGAGGTTTGATAAATAATAGAACTGGTTAAACTAGTTTATTTTTAGTAAGTACTACTTTATTTTATTTATAGTAAGTGCTTTGAACTAGTTGATTTAATAAAACTACTTTATTTTACTATAGAAGTAGTTTATTTTTAGTAAGTACTACTTTATTTTATTTATAGTAAGTGCTTAATTAGTAGTTGAACTAGTTGATTTAATAATACTACTTTATTTTACTATAGAAGTAGTTTTCTTTAGTAATTATTACTTTATTTTATTTATAGTAAGTGCTTAGTAGTTGAACTAGTTGATTTAATAAAACTACTTTATTTTACTATAGAAGTAGTTTATTTTTAGCAAGAAAATTAATAGAACTAGTTTTTTTTTCAGTTCAAGCAATTATTCCCGCATCGTTGTCGATGATGCCTATCCCGCATCCTCGTTGTCGACTCGGCGGAGGAGGCCGGCTTGATCAGAGGGGCCATGTCCGGGACTGGCCTCCGCCGGGCTGGTATTAGGAGGTGCTACCTTCCGGGGGGCGTAGGTTGGTGAGGAGCCAGCCCGTCGTTGACCCAATCCTTGTTTGGTGGCGGTCGCGTGGGCCAGTGACGGTGCCAAGGCTTCCGGACACCGCGGAGGTGGTACATCACCGTGTCAGCGAAGAGGACGAGCATGTCCGTCGCTACATGGTTGCGTTGGAGGGCAGATTCGACACTACCTGGCAGGTTCTTCAGGGATCTCACTGGAGCTATGATCCTGTGATGGTTCCTTCTCTTTGGGTGTCCACCGCCCGCGACGATACCCGTCGGGCACTACGGTTCTACCTGTATTAGCGATGCTATATGTATGATAGTATTCGAGGAGTATTAGTGATAACATTCGACGATGTACGGACACAAGAGATGATGTAGTTTTGCTTATAATTGAATGCATGCTAATTTGAATACTACTTTATTTTACAATTTGGTTTTGCTTATTGAATGCTCAAATTGGAAAAGTACTCCTACTTTGAATGCTAAAATTGGGGAGCACTATGCAAGGCATATGCATTTGATTACTTGATAACTTATAGGGTTTTTGTTTTTACAAAAATCTAGTTGCCCCCTCCAACCTCGAGGTGAGACTAGCCAAATCTCCATGTCAATATGAGTCCTATAATATGAGTCCTCGGGTTGACTTTAAGTCTGTTGAGTCTCCACCATATATGAGAGGACGAAGAATCCCGACTGTTGTCGTGGGGGTAGCTTCTCCTTCGTTCCCGTGTGCTAGACACAATTTGGTGTAATGCACTCGGGAACGAAAGGAGGAGCTACCATCACTGACGGTCGCAAATGTCAGAGAGGAATCAGTGAGGGAGAGTCTCCAACCATATATATATATGAGAGGACGAAGAATCCCGACTGTTGTCGTGGGGGTAGCTTCTCCTTCATTCCCGTGTGCTACAATTTGGTGTAATGCACTCGGGAATGAAAGGAGGAGCTACCATCACCGACGGTCGAATATGTACACCACGTGAGCTGAGAGTTTTCAAGAAAAGGCTCGACGAACCGATACTCAACCCGTGATGAATAATAATGATCTAATTTAGGTTTTTAGTACATATTTTTAATTGTACAAGTTTAATATTTGAATTATGAACATAGGAAATGTCGTACTCGGACGACAAAAACCGCCCGGGGGAGTGCGACTGGTGCCACGACGACCGAGGTATGTGCAACAGGTTCCTTGAGCTTGACGAAGATCGGCGCTTCAACGTTAAGCTCGAGGAGACCTTCGATGTTGAAATGGTACGCAACGATGACAAGAGTTTTTTTTTCATAATTAAGCACGACTTCAACTATTTCAACGTGTACTTTTCATCTTTTCCAATTCGACTAGCTTATCCCGTGCTATGCAAGACGCTATGTCTTGGAGAGGATGAGTTTCGAAGACCATGAAAGTATGGAAACAAAGAAAGTTCACCTAAGGACCCATCATGGTGTGGATTTTGAAGTAAAGCTGTACAATTCTGAGAGTGTAACCCATTTTGGTTGCAAAAATTGGGAAGCACTTTGCAAGATGTATGGTTTTGATGAGGGTATGCTTGTCACCATGGATCTTGGTGATCCTAAAATCGAGCAAGACAATATTGACATTTGGGTCCTTGTTGATATGCTTCCAATTCTTCCCCTATGTGAGCTTCTCAAACCTAGTTATTAAGTAATTTATATTGTTGTCACAGCCCTAGAATTGTTTGCAGATAGTTGCATCAGTGAGCATCATGCATCCTCTTAATTTCAAGAAACTTGAAATGAGGAAAGTGAAAGCCTCAGAAATCAATTTAAAAGAAGGGCAAGAACCCTCTAAATTGCATTCATTGTTTCCAACATGCTTTCATAAATGTTTGATAATTTTGGCAAGGCTTTGAAGACCAAACCAAAAATAGTGAACATTTATGTGGAATATTTTGGGCACTGAATTTAAATGACTATCCTATTTGAATTTGGAAATATACCCAAATATATATGGGGTATATCTCCAAATACCTCTGATATATTTTATGTGCATTTGGAAAAGTCCATTTTGCAACATAAAATTATTAAAGGATATTTGGCACTGTTTCTGAAACTGTTTTGAATTTCAAAACAAGTGGCAAAGAAAAAATAAAGAACAAACAGAACAGAAAACAGATAGAAAAGAGAGAGAGAGAGGGTTTTTACCTGGCGCTCACTTGGCCTGGCCCAGCACGGCCCAACCCAGCTGGCCGATGCCAGTCGTCTCCTTCATCTCGCCAGAAGGACGAGAGGCGTGTGCCTGTTGCGCGCGCCCACGCGCCTGGCCACCTCCTGCTTCCCGCCGCTGCCTCGACGCCAAGGACATCGCCACACACCCACCCCGGACCCTCTGTTCCTCTCCCCTCTCTCCTCCGAGCGCTCTCCCCCTCCTCTGTTCTCCTCACCGAACGCGCCCGCCACCGTCGACGAGAACCATCGTGGCCACCTGCCACCCCTCGCCTTGTCGATGCGCCCAGAAGAACCGCCATCGACTCCTACATCGTCTACGCCAACCCGTTCGACTACAGGAGCTCTGCAACGTCGTCCCCGACCTCGTCTTCGTCGTTCGGCCACCGAGATCGCCGGCGACCTTCCGCCTCCATCAGCCCCTCCCCGAGCTCGTCGACCCGCTCTTCGTGCTCATTGTAAGCCACTGACCATCCCCACCCTCTTCGTTCTCTCTGCCACTCGCCATAGCCACCGCGCCACCCGCACCCGCGCGCCCCGCCGCCTCTGCACGCCGCCGTCGTGGCCACAGCCATGCGGGCTCGAACCCGAGCGCGTCACCGCATTCGCCACACCCCCAGGAGCGTACATCACCTCTCCTCGTCCCCTGCCGTGCATCCTACCGCTGAACCGGGCACGCCTGAGCTCCGGCCGCCGCTGCTGAGCTCGTGGCTATCGTCTCCGGCGGCCCTAGCTACCGCTGCTTGCCGCAACTGGCGCGGGTGAGCTTCAGCTCCCCGTAGCCACTCTCCGCTGTCCATTTGGGCACCGGAGGAGCAATCCCGAGCCCTCCGCCGCGTTCAGCCTCGTCGGCAGCTAAACGCCGGCGGGTTAACCGCTTTGACCGCCAGTGGTTTAGCCCCGGTTGACCAAGGGATTTGACCTTCCCTGGGTCTATGACATGCGGGCCCCGCCCAGCTAATTAAACTAGTTTAGGTTTAAACTTAGTTAGTCTAACCTAGGTTAGTGCTAATTAAACTAGGTTAGTTAGTTAGCCACTGACACGTCGGTCCCACTGGTCAGTTTGACCTGGACCGGCTCCGTTGACCTGCTGACGTCAGACTGATGTCAGGCTGATGCAGTAAATCATTTTCTGGATTAAAAATAATTCAGAAATTCGAGAAATTTCTACAAACTTCTCAAAATCATATAAAATCAGCCGTAACTCCAAATGAAACAAATTATATATGAAAAATGATCAGAAAAATCCAATCCATCCATCTGTACTTGTTTCATGCATGTTAGAACACTTTAACCTTGCTGTTTACGTGAAACAAGTTAATCCACTAATATGACCTCTTAAAATGGGTTTGCATTTGAATCTTTGGTTCAAATGGACTCATCTCAATCTGTTCTAGCTTGCATTAGCCCAAAACACATTCATATTGCCATGTCATAGCATGCATCATATTGTGCATTGCATTGGTTGTATTCTTTCTGTGTTTGCCGGTGGTTGTTCCCCCTCGGTAGACGTATGTTCCGACGATGAGTTCGATCACACCGATGAAGAGCTATACTATCTTCAGAAGTGCCAGGCAAGCAAAACCCCCTTGTTCATTCCGATACAATCCTACTCTCTCGCTCCTGCTCTCTTTTACTGCATTAGGACAACAACGATTCATCTGTACTTGCTGCGGTAGCTGAACCCCTTTATCCTCTGCATGACCTGTCATTGCCACAGTAAATAGATGAAAGCCACTAGCATGAGTAGGAGTTGTTTGAGCCCTGTTGTGCCTACTCATTCATGCTTGTTTGTTATGCCTGCTACTGCTTAGAGTTGAGTCAGGTCCGATTCATCGGGGATGAATCAGAGGTGTGTGAACATGTCCTACTGTTGAGAGCTAACTGTGTGAACACGATTTTGTAAAGGTAGCGGTGAGAGGCCATGTAGGAGTACATGGTGGGTTGTCTCATTGCAGCCGTCCTTAGGAACTGAGTTCTGTGTTTGTGATCCATGAACAGTTACTACCACACATTGCGCTCCGGGCACTCCAAGCTCTCTCGACTTATTAACCAACTCGATCTCTGTCCAGGAGTTGCAACTAGTTTCTGGTGTTTGTAGGATATGTGTTGGAGGCCGTGCATAGCGCTGACCCTAGGGGTGGGCTATGATGTGGTAGATACACCGTGGCCCGGTGTACCGAGCGCCCGTTTGGTGTCTCGGGAACCCTGCACACATCGTTTGGGGCTGTGAGCGAAACCCCGGCCGGATCTCCTCGCGGATGGAACCCGAATAAGCGATAAACCTGGACTAGAGACTTGTGTGGTTAGTCAGATTGTGGCCGACTCCCTCGCCAGGCTTCCGCTTGAAGGTTGCCGAGATACACGACGTGTACATGGTGGTAAGTGGCGATAGCGTGTGTGAAGAAGTACACCCCTGCAGGGTTATAAATGATCTATTCGAATAGCCGCGTACACGGTAAAGGACTTCTGGGTTGCCTGTACAGTTCATAGACAAGTGAAAGTGGATACTCTAAAATGCGCAAGATAAGCGTGAGTGCTATGGATGGAGTTCTCATAGGGAGACGGGAGCGGATCGATAGTGGTGTATGATATGGTGAATATGTGGACTCGTGTGCGCCACCTCAAAAGAGTTACTTGCAGTCGTAGTTAGGATAGCCACCGAGTCAAAGCTGGCTTGCTGCAGTCAAACTCCACCACCCCCTTTGTTGATACCGATGCATATGTAGTTAGTTCTGATGTAAGTCTTGCTGGGTACATTTGTACTCACATTTGCTTAATTTATGTTTGCAGAGAGACTTCAGTCTCGCTAATAGTTCCGCATGGACTTTGAAGTTTAGCTTGATACCTCATCTACGATCTTGTGCCCTCGGCAGGATCTGGTAGATAGTCAGGCTTCTCAGCCTTTTTCATTTGTAGATGTCTGTACTCAGACATGTTAAGCTTCCGCGTGTGCTTTGATTTGTATGCTCTGAATGTTGGGTCATGAGACCCATGTTTGTAATATCTCGCTCCTTGGAGCCTAATGAATAAATACTTGAGTCGTAGAGTTATGTTGTGATGCCATGTTGTATTTACACATATCGAGCATATTGTGTGTATGTTTGAAATGCTTGGTATGTGTGGGATCCGACAATCTAGTTGTTTATCCTTGGCAGCCTCTCTTATGGGGAAATGTAGTCTAGTGCTTCCTTGAGCCATAGTAGTCCGCTACAGCCCGGTTCACCGGAGTCCTGCTAGCCCAACACTACTGCTCAGGACGCTTGACTGGCCGGCATGTATTTCACTTCATTCCTGTGTCTGTCCCTTCAGGGAAATGTCACGCGGTGACATCCGGAGTCCTGCCTAGCCTGCTACAGCCCGGGTTCCCGGAGTCCTGTTAGCCCAGTGCTACAGCCCGGATTCACACGCTGCTGACCGACATGCTCGAAGTTGATTCATGTATGCCTGTCCCCATGGGTTAGTGCCGCTTTGGGTTCACGACTAGCCATGTCGGCCCGGGTTCTCTGCGACACTATCATATACGTGAGCCAAAAGGCGCAAACGGTCCCGGGCCATGGTAAGGTGACACCCGTGGGAATACCGTGCGTGAGGCTGCAAAGTGATATGAGGTGTTACCGGCTAGATCGATGTGACTTGGAATCGGGGTCCTGACAGCTTTGGTATCAGAGTCTGACTGCCTGTAGGATTACCAAGCCAAACCGGTCGAAGTTGTGTCTAGAAATGCTTTAGTTATGTAAGGGAATTGATTGTGGAAGGGAACGTAAGGCTCTTTTTACTCTTTGTACCTCATGGCCTTCTGATCTGAGTCATCCTCTTCTCTTCTACGGGGATTAAGAACTAGGCCTTCTCATCTATCTATCAGGATGACGTGTTACTAATCCATAGACTTATAGAATTGATAGTTTCAAATCTCAGTTCAGTTTTTACTACTTCCGTATGTTCATAGCTGGTCTCAGAACCTTCATATTGTGATGTTGAGTGGTCATGACACTATCTTGCAGGATGTCTCAAATCATTTTGAGCATTTACAGTCGTTATGCTGTCCGAGTCATCCCAGATTTCTAAATAGTCTGATGCATTTGCAAATTCCTTCTCTCTGTTTCTAATGTTTATTTGGGCCAGATTAATCACACAAATTAGTTTGTTGAGGTACTCCACTGCCTCGGCATATATGTTGGAGCTATTATTATGAACCTAGGTGTTTCAGGGAGTCACCTAGCTATGTTGCTTAGTGGTTAATGGACAATAAGCTCATCCTTAGCGTGTTGGTTATTGAATCACCATCCTAAGGTTGATCGTGCTACCTAGTCCGTTTTTCCTGGTGCACTCTTCGATCAATGAGTTAGGATTGTGTCAATCCGTCAGTCTTTTGATCATATCATCTTTCCCTAAAAAGCAAGGTTGTTCTCGAGCTTAGTAACATACCGGTGGTTCGTGAGTTTCTGAATATCTTCTCGAAAGTATTACCAGGTTGTCCCCTGACTGTTATGTTGAGCTCGTGATCAAGTTGGTTTCTTGTGAACCACCCTTTCTCCAAGAATCTGTGTTGGATACCCTTGAGCCAGTTGGTTGAGCTAAACAACAACTTGGAGAGTTGGAAGATAAAAGCTTTTCCGACTTAGTTCATCACTAAGAGATATCCTTGTGTGTGTGTGTGTGTGTGTGTGTGTGTGTGTGTGTTGATGAAAGATGATATCTCCATCGATTGGTCCTCGTGATCAGTTGTTGGATCTATTGCCTTGTCAAAACGTTGACTTGAGTATATGCTGTCGTCAAGTCAAATCAGAACCAACGATATTCGTAATGTTGTCTTACTCGTGGTTGATCCCTCGAGCATACACCATTACATCTTTTGGTCTGACCAATGCTATCACCGTGTTCACATGATGGTGGAAGTCCAGTGATATGGAAATTCCGATGAGTTGCTGTTGAGCCCATCAGCAGCATTTTGTCTCCCCCATGATTCATGTTGAACATCAACCTAGTGTTGAAAACTTTGTAAGCAATGCCTTCGTGTTCCGTTCATGAAGCTTATGCTTGGATGGAAGAGGTGACTTTCTCTAATTCATGTGCATTTGGTGCAAGTTGCAACGTGGCTTCGAGAAGGATTGTTTTCGTTTCCTCTGGTACCATCCCAAGTCAGTTATGCATGTGCGAATGTATTCTATGGTTTGGTAGATTAATTACCTCCACTCCATATGTATTCCCTAGCACACCAAGCCACTGATTGATTTGTTCAAGGAAAGAAGCTCCTTCTTAAGACCCCGGGCTTATACAAGGACTTTGATATCCTCGACGATGGTTCCCCACCTGAACTCGATAGTGTTTTATTATAAGACTACTATGTGGTCATTCTTGTCTTGGACAACATGCTCACATGTATGTAGCAGAACCAGCTCATGTTTTGGAGCTTGCTATCATAGTTCATTTCCCGAGAATCTCGCAATGTCATCTCGTCGATTTGTGTTGCAAACCTTCTTTTCAGACATGGTGAGTCTGAAGTATCCTATCACCAATCGGATCTGAATCTCAGGCAGATATGATGGTTGGAACATTCCCAACAGTTGCATTTTGTTCCCAGCTTGCACCGCCTTGTGCCAATCTTCCTTGGACTGCCCTTCTCAGCAATTTTTGTTCAGGATCATCTTCAGAAGTGGTCCTACCATGGGTCCCACTCATTTCCGATGACAAGCAAATCTTTCCTTGCGTTGTCTTCAACAAGGTAGTCCACATCATCCATTCTAGTCCGGGTATGCCATTCCTTCGAACTCCTTCAAATGATCGATTGTGATTGCTTTAAGCTTGTATAAAGAGTCTCAATGATTTCTAAATCAAAAGTAATTCTTTTGCCACTTCAAAGAATAATTCTATGAGCCATTTTTCCTAAGGTGGCCCGTTATGGGATCATGGCAATTATTTCCTCGCCACTTTGACACCATCCACCATCTCTCAAGCATGGGATTGTTGCCTACCTAGTGAACCTTCGTCATTTGTTTCACTCCATCCCTCTGGATGTATGCTTCATGTCTCAGCTCGAGAGACGTTTCAATGTATCACTCCGTGAGTTGATCCTGAGCTGTTCGATCTTTGAGAAGATCGATCCTTCTAGAGTTTTCCTTTTCCTCTTGTTACCATGTGGGTTGGAGTTCTTAGAGCAAAGACATCAAGGTCAATTGGAGTCAATGAATCGACAACTCCGGGAAGGCAGTAGGATCATGAAGATTGTGTTAAGCCTTGCATCCCCTTTGTCTTCTCACCTCACGTCCTGAATCTCGGGGCGAGATTCTTGTTTAGTGGGGGTGAGTTGTCACAGCCCTAGAATTGTTTGCAGATAGTTGCATCAGTGAGCATCATGCATCCTCTTAATTTCAAGAAACTTGAAATGAGGAAAGTGAAAGCCTCAGAAATCAATTTAAAAGAAGGGCAAGAACCCTCTAAATTGCATTCATTGTTTCCAACATGCTTTCATAAATGTTTGATAATTTTGGCAAGGCTTTGAAGACCAAACCAAAAATAGTGAACATTTATGTGGAATATTTTGGGCACTGAATTTAAATGACTATCCTATTTGAATTTCGAAATATACCCAAATATATATGGGGTATATCTCCAATTACCTCTGATATATTTTATGTGCATTTGGAAAAGTCCATTTTGCAACATAAAATTATTAAAGGATATTTGGCACTGTTTCTGAAACTGTTTTGAATTTCAAAACCAGTGGCAAAGATAAAATAAAAAACAAACAGAACAGAAAACAGATAGAAAAGAGAGAGAGAGAGAGAGAGAGAGAGAGAGAGAGAGAGAGAGAGAGAGAGAGAGAGAGAGGGTTTTTTACCTGGCGCTCACCTGGCCTGGCCCAGCACGGCCCAACCTAGCTGGCCGATGCCAGTCGTCCCCTTCCTTTCGCCAGAAGGACGAAAGGCGTGTGCCCACCGCGCGCGCCCACACGCCTGGCCACCTCCTGCTTCCCGCCGCTGCCTCGACGCCCAGGACGTCGCCACGCACCCACCCCGGACCCTCTGCACCTCTCCCCTCACTCCCCCGAGCGCTCTCCCCCTCCTCTGTTCTCCTCACCGAACGCGCCCGCCGCCACCGACGAGAACCATCGTGGCCACCTGCCACCCCTCGCCCTGTCGATGCGCCCAGAAGAACCGCCATCGACTCCTGCATCATCTACGCCAACCCGTTCGACTGCGGGAGCTCTGCAACGTCGTCCCCGACCTTGTCTTCATCGTTCGGCCGCCGAGATCGCCGGCGACCTTCCGTCTCCATCAGCCCCTCCCCAAGCTCGTCGACCCGCTCTTCATGCTCACTGTAAGCCACTGACCGTCCCCACCCTCTTCGTTCTCTCTTCCACTCTCCGTAGCCGCCGCGCCACCCGCACCCACACGGCCGCCGCCTCTGCACGCTGCCGTCGTGGCCACAGCTACGCGGGCTCGAACCCGAGCGCGTCACCACATTCGCCACACCCCAGGAGCCTGCAGCACCTCTCCGCGTCCCCAGCCGTGCATCCTACCGCCGAACCGGGCACGCCCGAGCTTCGGCCGCCGCTGCTGAGCTCATGGCTGTCGTCTCCGGCGGCCCTAGCTGCTGCTGCTTGCCGCAACGGGCGCGGGTGAGCTTCAGCTACCCGTAGCCGCTCTCCGCTGTCAATTTGGGCGCCGAAGGAGCAATCCCGAGCCCTTAGCCGCGTTCAGCCTCGCCGGCGGCTAAACGCCGGCGGGTTGACCGCTTTGACCGCCAGTGGTTTAGCCCCGGTTGA
Source organism: Triticum aestivum (assembly GCF_018294505.1). Taxonomy (NCBI): domain Eukaryota; kingdom Viridiplantae; phylum Streptophyta; class Magnoliopsida; order Poales; family Poaceae; genus Triticum; species Triticum aestivum. The sequence goes on from NC_057801.1 coordinate 20,274,310, forward strand.
CCAGGGGATTTGTCCATTCCTGGGTCTATGACATGCGGGCCCGCTCGGCTAATTAAACTAGTTTAGGTTTAAACTTAGTTAGTCTAACCTAGGTTAGTGCTAATTAAACTAGGTTAGTTAGTTAGCCATCTGACACGTCGGTCCCACTGGTCAGTTTGACCTGGACCGGCTCCGTTGACCTGCTGACGTCAAAATGATGTCAGGCTAATGCAGTAAATCATTTTCTGGATTAAAAATAAATCAGAAATTCCAGAAATTTGTATAAACTTCTCAAAATCATATAAAATCAACCGTAGCTCCAAATGAAACAAATTATATATGAAAAATGATCAGAAAAATCCAATCTATCCATCTGTACTTGTTTCATGCATGTTAGAACACTTTAACCTTGCTGTTTAGGTGAAACAAGTTAATGCACTAATTTGACCTCTTAAAATGGGTTTGCATTTGAATCTTTGGTTCAAATGGACTCATCTGAATCTGTTCTAGCTTGCATTAGCCCAAAACACATTCATATTGCCATGTCATAGCATGCATCATATTGTGCATTGCATTGATTGTGTTCTTTCTGTGTTTGCCGGTGGTTGTTCCCCCTCGGTAGACGTATGTTCCGACGATGAGTTCGATGACACCGATGAAGAGCTATACTATCTTCAGAAGTGCCAGGCAAGCAAAACCCCCTTGTTCATTCCGATACAATCCTACTCTCTCGCTCCTGCTCTCTTTTACTGCATTAGGACAACAACGATTCATCTGTACTTGCTGCGGTAGCTGAACCCCTTTATCCTCTGCATGACCTGTCATTGCCACAGTAAATAGATGAAATCCACTAGCATGAGTAGGAGTTGTTTGAGCCCTGTTGTGCCTACTCATTCATGCTTTTTTGTCATGCCTGCTACTGCTTAGAGTTGAGTCACGTCCGATTCATCAGGGATGCATCAGAGGTGTGTGAACATGTCCTACTGTTGAGAGCTAAGTGTGTGAACACGATTTGGTAAAGGTAGCGGTGAGAGGCCATGTAGGAGTACATGGTGGGTTGTCTCATTGCAGCCATCCTCAGGAACTGAGTTCTGTGTTTGTGATCCATGAACAGTTACTACCACACATTGGGCTCTGGGCACTCCAAGCTCTCTCGACTTATTAACCAACTCGATCTGTGTCCAGGAGTTGCAACTAGTTTCTGGTGTTTGTAGGATATGCATTGGAGGCCGTGCTTAGCGCTGACCCTAGGGGTGGGCTATGATGCGGTAGATACACCGTGGCTCGGTGTACCGAGCGCCCGTTTGGTGTCTCGGGAACCCTGCACACATCGTTTGGGGCTGTGAGCGAAACCCCGGCCGCATCTCCTCGTGGATGGAACCCGAATAGGCGATAAACCTGGACTAGAGACTTATGTGGTTAGTCAGATCGTGGCCGACTCCCTCGCCAGGCTTCCGCTTGAAGGTTGCCGAGATACAAGACGTGTACATGGTGGTAAGTGGCGAGAGCGTGTGTGAAGAAGTACACCCCTGCAGGGTTATAAATGATCTATTCGAATAGCCGCGTCCACGGTAAAGGACTTCGGGGTTGCCTGTACAGTTCATAGACAAGTGAAAGTGGATACTCTAAAATGCGCAAGATAAGCGTGAGTGCTATGGATGGCGTTCTCGTAGGGAGATGGGAGCGGATCCAAAGTGGTGTATTGATATGGTGAATATGTGGACTCGTGTGCGCCACCTCAAAAGAGTTACTTGTAGTCGTAGTTAGGATAGCCACCGAGTCAAAGCTGGCTTGCTGCAGTCAAACTCCACCACCCCCTTTGTTGATACCGATGCATATGTAGTTAGTTCTGATGTAAGTCTTGCTGGGTACATTTGTACTCACGTTTGCTTAATTTATGTTTTGCAGAGAGACTTTAGTCTCGCTAATAGTTCCGTGTGGACTTCGACGTTTAGCTTGATACCTCAGCTACGATCTTGTGCCCTCGGCAGGATATGGTAGATAGTCAGGCTTCTCAGCCTTTTTCATTTGTAGATGTCTATACTCAGACATGTTAAGCTTCCGCGTGTGCTTTGATTTGTATGCTCTGAATGTTGGGTCATGAGACCCATGTTTGTAATATCTCGCTCCTCGGAGCCTAATGAATAAATACTTGAGTCGTAGAGTTAAGTTGTGATGCCATGCTGTATTTACACATATCGAGCATATTGTGTGTATGTTTGAAATGCTTGGTATGTGTGAGATCAGACAATCTAGTTGTTTATCCTTGGCAGCCTCACTTATGGGGAAATGTAGTCTAGTGCTTCCTTGAGCCATAGTAGTCCGCTACAGCCCGGTTCACCGGAGTCCTGCTAGCCCAGCACTACTGCTCAGGACGCTTGACTGGCCGGCATGTGTTTCCTTTCATTCATGTGTCTGTCCTTTCGGGGAAATGTCACGCGGTGACATCCGGAGTCCTGCCTAGCCTGCTACAGCCCGGGTTCCCGGAGTCCTGTTAGCCCAGTGCTACAGCCCGGATTCACACGCTGCTGACCGACATGCTCGAAGTTGATTCATGTATGCCTGTCCCCATGGGTTAGTGCCACTTTGGATTCACAACTAGCCATGTCGGACCGGGTTCTCTGTCATATGGATGCTAGCGACAATATCATATACGTGAGCCAAAAGGCGCAAACGGTCCCGGGCCATGGTGAGGCGACACCCATGGGAATACCGTGCGTGAGGCCGCAAAGTGATATGAGGTGTTACCGGCTAGATCGATGTGACTTGGAATCGGGGTCCTGACAGCTTTGGTATCAGAGCCTGACTGCCTGTAGGATTACCAAGCTAAACCGGTCGAAGTTGTGTCTAGAAATACTTTAGTTATGTAAGGGAATTGATTGTGGAAGGGAACGTAAGGCTCTTCTTACTCCTTATACCTCATGGCCTTCTGATCTGAGTCATCCTCTTCTCTTCTACGGGGATTAGGAACTAGGCCTTCTCATCTATCTATCAGGACGATGTGTTACTAATCCATAGGCTTATAGAATTGACAGTTTCAAATCTCAGTTCAGTTTTTACTACTTCCGTATGTTCATAGCTGGTCTCAGAACCTTGATATTGTGATGTTGAGTGGTCATGCCACTATCTTGCAGGATGTCTCAAATCATTTTGAGCATTTACAGTCGTTATGCTGTCCGAGTATCCCAGATTTCTAAATAGTCTGATGCATTTGCAAATTCCTTCTCTCCGTTTCTAGTGTTTATTTGGGCCAGATTAATGACACAAATTAGTGTGTTGAGGTACTCCGCTGCCTCGGCATATATGTTGGAGCTATTATGATGAACCTAGGTGTTTTAGGGAGTCACCTAGTAATCTAGCCATGATTTGTGTCCCACTATGATGATTCTGGCCTTTATTCTCGAAAGCATCCCGTGATGCCACTTAGTAGTAGGTATTCTACTCCTTGGGTTTTGAACCCGAGATTCACCCTACTTACTTCATGTTTATAGTGTTTGCTAGTTCCTTTAGGTTATTAGTAACCTTTGCGTTAGTCCTCAAGGTTCGTGGTATTCCCTCCTCTCAAATACCATGAATCATTCTTGGCAGAAGTTCTTTTGAACCAAAAGATCACAACCAGAGTGCTCATGACGAGTTCTCGATTCTATGTTGATACTCTGCCAGTCCTACCTCTCTGCATGGATTACCTGGAAGAAACTTGTTGAACTTTGTTCGACATACTAATCTATGCATCCACAACTCAGAAAGTTATATGTTCCTTGAGTAATCCCTCTTAGTTGTCTTCTGATCCTCGTCTATCAATTGATAGACAGGAGTAGTTGTGCAACCGTGTTCATCGATGCCTATTATTCTTGTAGACCGCCGAGCCATTCTATTCTGGAATGACTAGGAGAAACAAACTCCAGTACCTTGTCCATTTCAAGCATTGGGTCAAAGCAGTTGTATTCCGCAGATCAAATGCCAATCTAGCTTCTAATCTATTCTACCCCGGAGTATTGCCATCTTATGTCAAGAATGTCATGGGAATTTCACAACCTCGTAGGAATTCTTGATGAAGTGATACTTCTCGCCATCATTATTCATTCCTCGGTCCCGTGTTGTCGCAACCGGAATGCCGACAAGTGAATCATGATGTGTGAAATCAATACCGTAGCAACCATGTTGCTTAGTGGTTAATGGACAATAATCTCATCCTTAGCGTGTTGGTTATTCAATCACCATCCTAAGGTTGATCGTGCTACCTAGTCCATTTTTCCTGGTGCACTCTTCGATCAATGAGTTAGGATTGTGTCAATCCCTCACTCTTTTGATCATATCATCTTGCCCTGAAAAGCGTGGTTGTTCTCGAGCTTAGTAACATACTGGTGGTTTGTGATTTTCCGAATATCTTCTCAGAAGTAGTACCAGGTTGTCCCCTGACTATTATGTTGACCTCGTGATCAAGTTGGTTTCTTGTGAACCACCCTTTCTCCAAGAATCCGTGTTGGATACCCCTGAGCCAGTTGGTTGAGCTAAACAACAAATTGGAGAGTTGGAAGATAAAAGCTTGTCCGACTTAGTTCATCACTAAGGGATATCCTTGTGTGTGTGTGTGTGTGTGTTGAAGAAAGATGATATCTCCATCGATTGGTCCTCGTGATCAGTTGTTGGATCTATTGCCTTGTCAAAACGTTGACTTGAGTATGGGCTGTCGTCAAGTCAAATCAGAACCAACGATATTCGTAATGTTGTCTTACTTGTGGTTGATCCCTCGAGCATACACCATTACATCTTTTGGTCTGACCAATGCTATCACCGTGTTCACATGATGGTGGAAGTCCAGTGATATGGAAATTTCGATGAGTTGCTGTTGAGCCCATCAGCATCATTTTGTCTCCCCCATGATTCATGTTGAACATTAACCTAGTGTTGAAAACTTTGTAAGCAATGCCTTCGTGTTCCGTTCATGAAGCTTATGCTTGGATGGAAAAGGTGACTTTCTCTAATTAATGTGCATTTGGTGCAAGTTGCCACCGTGAGTTCGAGAAGGATTGTTTTTTTTCCTCTGGTACCATCCCAAGTCAGTTATGCATGTGCGAATGTATTCCATGGTTTGGTAGATTAATTACCTCCACTCCATATGTATTCCCTAGCACACCAAGCCACTAATTGATTTGTTCAAGGAAAGAAGATCCTTCTTAAGACCCGGGGCTTATACAAGGACTTTGATATCCTCGACGATGGTTCCCCACCTGAACTCGATAGTGTTTTATTATAAGACTACTATGTGGTCATTCTTGTCTTGGACAACATGCTCACATGTATGTAGCAGAACCAGCTCATGTTTTGGAGCTTGCTATCGTAGTTCATTTCCCGAGAATCTCGCAACGTCATCTCGTCGATTTGTGTTGCAAACCTTCTTTTTAGACATGCTGAGTCTGAAGTATCCTATCACCAATCGGATCTGAATCTCAGGCAGATATGATGGTTGGAACATTCCCAACAGTTGCATTTTGTTCCCAGCTTGCACCGCCTTGTGCCAATCTTCCTTGGACTGCCCTTCTCAGCAATTGTTGTTCAGGATCATCTTCAGAAGTGGTCCTACCATGGGTCCCACCCATTTCCGATGACAAGCAAATCTTTCCTTGCGTTCTCTTCAACAAGGTAGTCCACATCATCCATTCTAGTCCGGGTATGCCATTCCTTCGAACTCCTTCAAATGATCAATTATGATTGCTTTAAGCTGGTATAAAGAGTCTCAATGATTTCTGAATCAAAAGTAATTCTTTTGCCACTTCAAAGAATAATTCTATGAACCATGTTTCCTAAGGTGCCCCGCTATGGGATCATGGCAATTATTTTCTCACCACCTTGACACCATCCACCATCTCTCAAGCATGGAATTGTTGCCTACAGAGTGAACCTTCGTCATCTTTTTCACTCCATCCCTCTGGATGTATGCTTCGTGTCTCAGCTCGAGAGACGTTTCAATGTATCACTCCGTGAGTTGATCCTGAGTTGTTCGATCTTCGAGAAGATCGATCCTTCTAGAGTTTTCCTTTTCCTCTTGTTACCATGTGGGTTGGAGTTCTTAGAGCAAAGACATCAAGGTCAATTGGAGTCAATGAATCAACAACTCCGGGAAGGCAGTTGGATCGTGAAGATTGTGTTAAGCCTTGCATCCCCTCTGTCTTCTCACCTCACGTCCTGAATCTCGGGGCGAGATTCTTGTTTAGTGGGGGTGAGTTGTCACAGCCCTAGAATTGTTTGCAGATAGTTGCATCAGTGAGCATCATGCATCCTCTTAATTTCAAGAAACTTGAAATGAGGAAAGTGAAAGCCTCAGAAATCAATTTAAAAGAAGGGCAAGAACTCTCTAAATTGCATTCATTGTTTCCAACATGCTTTCATAAATGTTTGATAATTTTGGCAAGGCTTTGAAGACCAAACCAAAAATAGTGAACATTTATGTGGAATATTTTGGGCACTGAATTTAAATGACTATCCTATTTGAATTTGGAAATATACCCAAATATATATGGGGTATATCTCCAAATACCTCTGATATATTTTATGTGCATTTGGAAAAGTCCATTTTGCAACATAAAATTATTAAAGGATATTTGGCACTGTTTCTGAAACTGTTTTGAATTTCAAAACCAGTGGCAAAGATAAAATAAAAAACAAACAGAACAGAAAACAGTTAGAAAAGAGAGAGAGAGAGAGAGAGAGAGAGAGAGAGAGAGAGAGGGGGGGGGGTTTACCTGGCGCTCACCTGGCCTGGCCCAGCACGGCCCAACCCAGCTGGCCGATGCCAGTCGTCCCCTTCCTCTCGCCAGAAGGACGAGAGGCGTGTGCCCGCCGCACGCGCCTGGCCACCTCCTGCTTCCCGCCGCTGCCTCGACGCCCAGGACGTCGCCACGCACCCACCCCGGACCCTCTGCACCTCTCCCCTCACTCCCCCGAGCGCTCTCCCCCTCCTCTGTTTTCCTCACCGAACGCGCGCGCTGCCGCCGACGAGAACCATCGTGGCCACCTGCCACCCCTCGCCCTGTCGATGCGCCCGGGAGAACCGCCATCGACTCCTGCATCGTCTACGCCAACCCGTTCGACTGCGGGAGCTCTGCAACGTCGTCCCCGACCACGTCTTCGTCGTTCGGCCACCGAGATCACCGGCGACCTTCCGTCTCCATCAGCCCCTCCCCGAGCTCGTCGACCCGCTCTTCGTGCTCACTGTAAGCCACTGACCGTCCCCACCCTCTTCGTTCTCTCTGCCACTCGCCGTAGCCGCCGCGCCACCCGCACCCGCACGGCCGCCGCCTCTGCACGCTGCCGTCGTGGCCACAGCCACGCGGGCTCGAACCCGAGCGCGTCACCGCATTCGCCACACGCCCAGTAGCCTGCAGCACCTCTCCGCGTTCCCTGCCGTGCATCCTACCGCCGAACCGGGCACGCCCGAGCTCCGGCCGCCACTGCTGAGCACATGGCTGTCGTCTCCGGTGGCCCTAGCTGCTGCTGCTTGCCGCAACGGGCGCGGGTGAGCTTCAGCTCCCCGTAGCCGCTCTCCGCTGTCAATTTGGGAGCCGGAGGAGCAATCCCGAGCCCTCAGCCGCGTTCAGCCTCGCCGGCGGCTAAACGCCGGCGGGTTGACCGCTTTGACAGCCGGTGGTTTAGCCCCGGTTGACCAGGGGATTTGTCCTTCCCTGGGTCAATGACATGCGGGCCCCGCCCGGCTAATTAAACTAGTTTAGGTTTGAACTTAGTTAGTCTAACCTAGGTTAGTGCTAATTAAACTAGGTTAGTTAGTTAGCCACTGACACGTCGGTCCCACCGGTCAGTTTGACCTGGACCTGCTCCGTTGACCTGCTGACGTCAGAATGATGTCAGGCTGATGCAGTAAATCATTTTCTAGATTAAAAATAATTCAGAAATTCCAGAAATTTGTATAAACTTCTCAAAATCATATAAAATCAACCGTAACTCCAAATGAAACAAATTATATATGAAAAATGATCAGAAAAATCCAATCTATCCATATGTACTTGTTTCATGCATGTTAGAACACTTTATCCTTGCTGTTTAGGTGAAACAAGTTAATGCACTAATTTGACCTCTTAAAATGGGTTTGCATTTGAATCTTTGGTTCAAATGGACTCATCTCAACAGGACTAGGAGAAACAAACTCTAGTACCTTGTCCATTTCTAGGATTGGGTCAAAGCAGTTGTATTCCGCAGATCAAATGCCAATCTAGCTTCTAATTTGTTCTACCCCGGAGTATTGCCATCTTATGTCAAGAATGTCATGGGAATTGCACAACCTCTTAGGAATTCTTGATGCAGTGATACTTCTCGCCATCATTATTCATTCTTCGGTCCCGCGTTGTTGCAACCGGAATTCCGACAAGTGAATCATGATGTGTGAAATCAATACCCTAGCAACCATGTTGCTTAGTGGTTAATGGACAATAATCTCATCCTTAGCGTGTTGGTTATTCAATCACCATCCTAAGGTTGATCATGCTACCTAGTCCGTTTTTCCTGGTGCACTCTTCGATCAATGAGTTAGGATTGCGTCAATCCCTCACTCTTTTGATCATATCATCTTGCCCTGAAAAGCAAGGTTGTTCTCGAGCTTAGTAACATACCAGTGGTTTGTGATTTTCCGAATATCTTCTCGGAAGTATTACCAGGTTGTCCCCTGACTGTTATGTTGACCTCGTGATCAAGTTGGTTTCTTGTGAACCACCCTTTCTCCAAGAATTTGTGTTGGATACCCCTGAGCCAGTTGGTTGAGCTAAACAACAATTTGGAGAGTTCGAAGATAAAAGCTTGTCCGACTTAGTTCATCACTAAGGGATATCCTTGTGTGTGTGTGTGTGTGTGTTGAAGAAAGTTGATATCTCCATCGATTGGTCCTCGTGATCAGTTGTTGGATCTATTGCCTTGTCAAAACGTTGACTTGAGTATGGGTTGTCGTCAAGTCAAATCAGAACCAACGATATTTGTAATGTCGTCTTACTCGTGGTTGATCCCTCGAGCATACACCATTACATCTTTTGGTCTGACCAATGCTATCACCGTGTTCACATGATGATGGAAGTCTAGTGATATGGAAATTCCGATGATTTGCTATTGAGCCCATCAGCATCATTTTGTCTCCCCCATGATTCATGTTGAACATCAACCTAGTGTTGAAAACTTTGTAAGCAATGCCTTCATGTTCCGTTCATGAAGCTTATGCTTGGATGGAAGAGGTGACTTTCTCTAATTAATGTGCATTTGGTGCAAGTTGCCGCCGTGGAGAAGGATTGTTTTTGTTTCCTCTGGTACCATCCCAAGTCAGTTATGCATGTGCGAATGTATTCTATGGTTTGGTAGATTAATTACCTCCACTCCATATGTATTCCCTAGCACACCAAGCCACTGATTGATTTGTTCAAGGAAAGAAGCTCCTTCTTAAGACCCGGGGCTTATACAAGGACTTTGATATCCTCGATGATGGTTCCCCACCTGAACTCGATAGTGTTTTATTATAAGACTACTATGTGGTCATTCCTGTCTTGGACAACATGCTCACATGTATGTAGCAGAACCAGCTCATGTTTTGGAGCTTGCTATCGTAGTTCATTTCCCGAGAATCTCGCAACGTCATCTCGTCGATTTGTGTTGCAAACGTTCTTTTTAGACATGCTTAGTCTGACGTATCCTATCACCAATCGGATCTGAATCTCAGGCAGATATGATGGTTGGAACATTCCCAACTTTTGCATTTACTTCCCAGCTTGCACTGCCTTGTGCCAATCTTCCTTGGACTGCCCTTCTCAGCAATTGTTGTTCAGGATCATCTTCAGAAGTGGTCCTACCATGGGTCCCACCCATTTCCGATGACAAGCAAATCTTTCCTTGCGTTGTCTTCAACAAGGTAGTCCACATCATCCGTTCTAGTCCGGGTATACCATTCCTTCGAACTCCTTCAAATGATCGATTGTGATTGCTTTAAGCTGGTATAAAGAGTCTCAATGATTTCTAAATCAAAAGTAATTCTTTTGCCACTTCCAAGAATAATTATATGAGCCAGTTTTCCTAAGGTGCCCCGCTATGGGATCATGGCAATTATTTCCTCGCCACCTTGACACCATCCACCATCTCTCAAGCATGGAATTATTGCCTACCTAGTGAACATGCGTCATCTATTTCACTCCATCCCTCTGGATGTATGCTTCGTGTCTCAGCTCGAGAGACGTTTCAATGTATCACTCCATGAGTTGATCCTGAGTTGTTTGATCTTCGAGAAGATCGATCCTTCTAGAATTTTCCTTTTCCTCTTGTTACCATGTGGGTTGGAGTTCTTAGAGCAAAGACATCAAGGTCAATTGGAGTCAATGAATCAACAACTCCGGGAAGGCAGTTGGATCATGAAGATTGTGTTAAGCCTTGCATCCCCTCTGTCTTCTCACCTCACGTCCTGAATCTCGGGGCGAGATTCTTGTTTTGTGGGGGTGAGTTGTCACAGCCCTAGAATTGTTTGCAGATAGTTGCATCAGTGAGCATCATGCATCCTCTTAATTTCAAGAAACTTGAAATGAGGAAAGTGAAAGCCTCAGAAATCAATTTAAAAGAAGGGCAAGAACCCTCTAAATTGCATTCATTGTTTCCAACATGCTTTCATAAATGTTTGATAATTTTGGCAAGGCTTTGAAGACAAAACCAAAAATAGTGAACATTTATGTGGAATATTTTGTGCACTGAATTTAAATGACTATCCTATTTGAATTTGGAAATATACCCAAACATATATGGGGTATATCTCCAAATACCTCTGATATATTTTATGTGCATTTGGAAAAGTCCATTTTGCAACATAAAATTATTAAAGGATATTTGGCACTGTTTCTGAAACTGTTTTGAATTTCAAAACCAGTGGCAAAGATAAAATAAAAAACAAACAGAATAGAAAACAGTTAGAAAACAGAGAGAGAGAGAGAGAGAGAGAGAGAGAGAGAGAGAGAGTTTTTACCTGGCGCTCACATGGCCTGGCCCAGCACGGCCCAACCCAGCTGGCCGATGCCAGTCGTCCCCTTCCTCTCGCCAGAAGGACGAGAGCCGTGTGCCCGCCGCGCGCGCCCACGCGCCTCGCCACCTCCTGCTTCCCGCCGCTGCCTCGACGCCCAGGACGTCGCCACGCACCCACCTCGGACCCTCTCTCCCCCGAGCGCTCTCCCCCTCCTCTGATCTCCTCACCGAACGCGCCCGCCGCCGCCGACGAGAACCATCGTGGCCACCTGCCACCCCTCACCCTGTCGATGTGCCCAGAAGAACCGCCATCGACTCCTACATCGTCTATGCCAACCCGTTCGACTGCGGAAGCTCTGCAACGTCGTCCCCGACCTTATCTTCGTCGTTCATCCGCCAAGATCGCCGGGGACCTTCCATCTCCATCAGCCACTCCCCGAGCTCGTCGACCCGCTCTTCGTGCTCACTGTAAGCCACTGACCGTCCCCACCCTCTTCGTTCTCTCTGCCACTCGCCGTAGCCGCCGTGCCACCCGCACCCGTACGTGCCGCCGCCTCTGCACGCCGCCGTCATGGCCACAACCACGCGAGCTCAAACCTGAGCGCGTCACCACATTCGCCACACCCCCAGGAGCCTACAACACCTCTCCGCATCCCCTGCCGTGCATCGTACCGCCAAACCGGGCATGCCCGAGCTCCGACCGCCGCTGCTGAGCTTGTGGCTGTCGTCTCTGGCGGCCCTAGCTGCTGCTGCTTGCCGCAACGGGCGCGGGTGAGCTTCAGCTCCCCGTAGCCGCTCACCGCTGTCCATTTGGGTGCCGGAGGAGCAATCCTGAGCCCTCCACCGCGTTCAGCCTCGCCGGCGGCTAAACACCGGCGGGTTGACTGCTTTGATCGCCGGTGGTTTAGCCCCGGTTGACCAGGGGATTTGACCTTCCCTGGGTCTATGACATGCGGTCCCCGCCTGGCTAATTAAACTAGTTTAGGTTTAAACTTAGTTAGTCTAACCTAGGTTAGTGCTAATTAAACTAGGTTAGTTAGTTAGCCACTGACACATCGGTCCCACTGGTCAGTTTGACCTGGACCGGCTTTGTTGACCTGCCGACGTCAGACTGATATCAGGCTGATGCAGTAAATCATTTTCTGGATTAAAAATAATTTAGAAATTCCAGAAATTTGTATAAACTTCTCAAAATCATATAAAATCAACCGTAACTCCAAATGAAACAAATTATATATGAAAAATGATCAGAAAAATCCAATCTATCCATCTGTACTTGTTTAATGCATGTTAGAACACTTTAACCTTGCTGTTTAGGTGAAACAATTTAATGCACTAATATGACCTCTTAAAATGGGTTTGCATTTGAATCTTTGGTTCAAATGGACTCATCCCAATCTGTTCTAGCTATCATTAGCCCAAAACACATTCATATTGCCATGTCATAGCATGCATCATATTGTGCATTGCATTGATTGTGTTCTTTCTGTGTTTGCCGGTGGTTGTTCCCCCTCGGTAGACGTATGTTCCGATGATGAGTTCGATGACACCGATGAAGAGCTATACTATCTTCAGAAGTGCCAGGCAAGCACAACCCCCTTGTTCATTTCGATACAATCCTACTCTCTTGCTCCTGCTCTCTTTTACTGTATTAGGACAACAACGATTCATCTGTACTTGCTGCGGTAGCTGAACCCCTTTATCCTCTGCATGACCTGTCATTGCCACAGTAAATAGATGAAAGCCACTAGCATGAGTAGGAGTTGTTTGAGCCCAGTTGTGCCTACTCATTCATGCTTGTTTGTCATGCCTGCTACTGCTTAGAGTTGAGTCAGGTCCGATTCATCGGGGATGAATCAGAGGTGTGTGAACATGTCCTACTGTTTAGAGCTAAGTGTGTGAACACGGTTTGGTAAAGGTAGCGGTGAGAGGCCATGTAGGAGTACATGGTGGGTTGTCTCATTGCAGCCGTCCTCAGGAACTGAGTTCTGTGTTTGTGATCCATGAACAGTTACTACCACACATTGGGCTCCGGGCACTCCAAGCTCTCTCGACTTATTAACCAACTCGATCTCTGTCCAGGAGTTGCAACTAGTTTCTAGTGTTTGTAGGATTTGTGTTGGAGGCCGTGCGTAGAACTGACCCTAGGGGTGGGCTATGATGCGGTAGATACACAGTGGCCCGGTGTACCGACTGCCCGTTTGGTGTCTCGGGAACCTTGCACACATCGTTTGGGGCTGTGAGCGAAACGCCGGCCGGATCTCCTCGTGGATGGAACCCGAATAGGCGATAAACCTGGACTAGAGACTTGTGTGGTTAGTCAGATCGTGGCCGACTCCCTCACCAGGCTTCCGCTTGAAGGTTGCCGAGATACACGACGTGTACATGGTGGTAAGTGGCGAGAGCGTGTGTGAAGAAGTACACCCCTGCAGGGTTATAAATGATCTATTCCAATAGCCGTGTCCACGGTAAAGGACTTCTGGGTTGCCTGTACAGTTCATAGACAAGTGAAAGTGGATACTCTCAAATGCGCAAGATAAGCGTGAGTGCTATGGATGGCGTTCTCGTAGGGAGACGGGAGCGGATCCATAGTGGTGTATTGATACGGTGAATATGTGGACTCGTGTGCGCCACCTCAAAAGAGTTACTTGTAGTCGTAGTTAGGATAGCCACCGAGTCAAAGCTGGCTTGCTGCAGTCAAACTCCACCACCCCCTTTATTGATACCGATGCATATGTAGTTAGTTCTGATTTAAGTCTTGCTAGGTACATTTGTACTCACCTTTGCTTAATTTATGTTTTGCAGAGAGACTTCAGTCTCGCTAATAGTTTCGCCTGGACTTTGACGTTTAGCTTGATACCTCAGCTACGATCTTGTGCCCTCGGCAGGATCTGGTAGATAGTTAGGCTTCTCAGCCTTTTTCATTTGTAGATGTCTGTACTCAGACATGTTAAGCTTCCGCGTGTGCTTTGATTTGTATGCTCTGAATGTTGGGTCATGAGACCCATGTCTGTACTCAGTCGTAGAGTTATGTTGTGATGCCATGTTGTATTTACACATATCGAGCATATTATGTGTATGTTTGAAATGCTTGGTATGTGTGGGATCCGACAATCTAGTTGTTTATCCTTGGCAGCCTCTCTTATGGGGAAATGTAGTCTAGTGCTTCCTTGAGCCATAGTAGTCCGCTACAGCCCGGTTCACCGGAGTCCTGCTAGCCCAGCACTACTGCTCAGGATGCTTGACTGGCCGGCATGTGTTTCACTTCATTCCTGTGACTGTCCCTTCGAGGAAATGTCACGCGGTGACATCCGGAGTCCTGCCTAGCCTGCTATAGCCCGGGTTCCCGGAGTCCTGTTAGCCCAGTGCTACAGCACGGATTCACACGCTGCTGACCGACATGCTCAAAGTTGATTCATGTATGCCTGTCCCCATGGGTTAGTGCCGCTTTGGGTTCAAGACTAGCCATGTCGGCCCGGGTTCTCTGTCATATGGATGCTAGCGACACTATCATATACGTGAGCCAAAAGGCGCAAACGGTCCCGGGCCATGGTAAGGCGACACCAGTGGGAATACCATGCTTCAGTCCGCAAAGTGATATGAGGTGTTACCGGCCTGATCGATGTGACTTGGAATCGGGGTCCTGACAGCTTTGGTATCAGAGCCTGACTGCCTGTAGGATTACCAAGCCAAACCGGTCGAAGTTGTGTCTAGAAATACTTTAGTTATGTAAGGGAATTGATTGTGGAAGGGAACGTAAGGCTCTTTTTACTCCTTATACCTCATGGCCTTCTGATTTGAGTCATCCTCTTCTCTTCTACGGGGATTAAGAACTAGGCCTTCTCATCTGTCTATTAGGATGACGTGTTACTAATCCATAGACTTATAGAATTGATAGTTTCAAATCTCAGTTCAGTTTTTACTACTTCCGTATGTTCATAGCTGGTCTCAGAACCTTGATATTGTGATGTTGAGTGGTCATGCCACTATCTTGCAGGATGTCTCAAATCATTTTGAGCATTTACAGTCGTTATGCTGTCCGAGTCATCCCAGATTTCTAAATAGTCTGATGCATTTGCAAATTCCTTCTCTCCATTTACAATAGGATTGGTTCGATGACTATGAGGATGATGATCGTATGACTTGTTATTAATAATGAGTAGTAGTTTTATGATGATGCATGATTAGTAGGACTTGTTATTATATATGATGATGCATGAAGCAAGCATGAAGAGTTATTATATATCAGCGGGTGAAATGAACATAGCAGTAGCGTTGGTAAACCAAGCACGAAGATATAAGAGAGGACACTTCTCTCTATTAGCTAGCTAATAACAACCTAAATTAACCCCCAAACCCCTAAACCAGCCCCTTTAAAAAAAACCCTCAGCTCCAGCCAGTTGCTGACGTGTGGATGCCTTTTGGTCCCGGTTTATGTCACCAACCAGGACCAAAGTCCCCCCTGACTGGGCTGGCCGTAGCGGCCACGTGTAGCCCATCTATCCTGGTTCGTGTAAGAACCGGGACTAAAGGCCAAGGGCATTAATAACGACCTTTTAGTCCATGTTCCTAAACCGGGACAGAAGGCCCTTACGAACCGGGACAAATGGCCCTTTTTCTACTAGTGAGGGCGTGATGCTCTTTAGTCTCTGTTGGTGTCTCCAATCGGGACTAAATATTAGACCTTTAGTCCCGATTCGAGCCACCAACCGGGACTAAAGGGGCACTAGTGCAGAACGGGGCTTTAGTGCCGGTTCGTAAGGGCCTTTAGTGTCGGTTCTGCAACCGGCACTAAAGAGTGGAGACTAAAGCCCCCCCCTTTACTACCGGTTCGGCATGAACCGGTGCTAAAGTGCCACCACGTGGCACGAGCCAGGCCCGGGTGCTGGTAGACCATTAGTACCGGTTGGTAACACCAACCGGTACGAAATGTTTGGGGGGGGTTTGGTTTTATTTTTTATATTCCATTAATTTTGTGTTTTCCATTTAATTCTTTTTTGTTTGCTGGTATTTTACGATACTACAAATTGTACACGTTATGCATATATATAAATAGATTTTCTCGTACGTAGAACCGCATATATATATAAATATATATCATCAAATGTCTCACAACCAACACCATTAATTATTCACAATACATATGTATATATATATATATACAATTTCTCCTACATGTTGCCTTGGTGCCTTCGGAGCACGATGACAAGTGGTTCATGGGGGCGGTAGCAGGTAATTGTATTCTCCTTTGGGATCTATGACCTTGTCGTGCAAAAATCCCGCTATTTCCTCTTGAAGTGCTAGTATGCGGTCCGCTGGTAGGAGCTGCTCCCGCACCACTGTTAAGAAGGAGATCAGTATGCATGTGTATTAGTTGTGTGAATAGATATCGATAATGGTGTGAATAGTGTTCTAACAAACATACCCAGTCCTGTCTTTGAGATTTGCTCCTTTCGGATGCCATCATGCGAATGTTCTCGCAAACGTAGAATGCACACAGATCATTCCCCGATGCCTGCTTCAGGGCCTTTACGAGAATGGAATTGAATCAAAGAATGATTAATCAAGCATGATAATTAATTAATGGTATTGGAACAAGAATTAAAGAGATGGTAGCTAGCTAGCTAGCTAGTACTACTTAATTACTTACCTTTGGTCGATACCAAAACAACTTTTTTTCCCATTTGCCTGGAGTCACCTTGATGAACTTTGCCCAAGCCCTGCCTGCCGGCAAAGAAAATTAATAAAGGGGTTATTAAATAGTTCATATCAGGAAATGACGAACTGAATAGGCCGAGATATAGTTAATAATGATTGAAACTACTTGTTGACTATCCCCTTCACGATGGTGTAGTCACTTTCTTCTTTAAGTAGTGAGTCCAGTACTTCGACTGTTCCTTTGTCAACTTTAATGTCTAACAAGATCCAGTGGAAACTACATGCGCACACGTTTGCATGTCTTAATTAAGCGGGCATGTGCATAACACTAATCAACTACCGTAAACCCTATACACTTCATTATTAACATCTAGCTAGCTAGTAAGCAAAAACAGAATTTGTAGTACAAGACAATGTGACTCACAGGAAGTTGTAAGGAAGTAGTATATCTTCATTGGTATTGAGGCACTTGAAGAACTCTAGCATGCTTTCCTCTAAACTTACTCGAGAAGTTGGAAGATTCCATGTGTACTCATTAATGTTATTTGGGTCAATGAACCCAATGCCATAGCGTCCAGATTTTTTCATTTCATACATCTTCATCCTGCATGTAGTACCACATAAAAGAATATATAGTGAGGATAATTACATGTAATGATTGATCAAAATGATCACTACAGCTAGCTTGAGAGTTAAATTACAGAAAGAAATCACTTACAGACAATAGCAACTGACGATAGATTTGTCGAGTGCGTCTTGATTGTATAACTGAAATAGTTCTGAATACTCAACGGACAGAGCTTACTCATGGAAGTAATGCTCCTCCTTGTCATTCACCATGAGGGACTCTTGATTGGAAATCTTGGTAATGTTCATTTACCATTTATGCAATCCATACATTCTCGTTGGGAGGTTCTTGACCTTGTCTGGCTCGACCAAAGGTTGGCCCCGGACATATTTCCGTTTTATTTCCTCCAGTCTAAGCGGAGACATGGGCTCGATTTCTAGGAGTTGTCCAACAGTGATCTTGAGCATTTCAGCCTGCATTATATGCTCCTCCGTTATTACCACATCGCCCAGCTGGGGAACGTTAACAGTTTTCCCATAATAATATTGGGCGCGCGTACTCCTCTCACGTGTTGTTGGCACAACAAGCGGGGGGATCGATTGCGCCGCCTGTTCTCCCAGCTGGGGAACAGTTTTCCCACATTTTTTGCCAGCTGCTTGTTGGCTCGAGCTCGAGCTTGCTTCCTTCTGTAGTCATGCTCGATGTGCCTTCCTAATTTGGCGCTCATAGTCTGAGTCAACAAGCTTGGGAGCTGGTGGTCTAGCCATACGAATGTAGTGGTCAATCTTTTCCTCAGGCACTTTCTCCCTTGGCGGCGGTGCCGGTTTCGGTCCAAAATGGGTGTCCACTTGGGCCCGCACTATGGCTGCGTTTTTCTCCTCGGTCATGTCGTAAGGCCTCCGAGGAAGAGGAGCGAGGCTTGGACCATATTTATATCGCTTGTCTACGCCTGTACTTCCTGTACTACCTCGACTCGTACCGCTACGCACCATAGCTGTGGCGTGTCTCTTCTGCGATTGCTGAGACGATGGAGACGGCTGACGTGGCTGAGATGGAGCAGGAGGAGTGGCCTGACGTTGTGCCGGACTTGAAGCAGGAGGTGTGGCCTGACATGGTGTCGGACTTGAAACAGGAGGAGTGGCCTGGCACTGTGCCGGACTTGAAGCAGGAGTCTGCTCACGCGTTCGTGGACTTGGAGGAGGTGGCGGACTTCAAGGAGGAGTCGGCTCACGGGTTCGTGGACTTGGAGGAGCGGGAGTCTGTTGACTCAGTAGCGGACTTTGAGGAGGAGTCGGCAGACGCGGTGTCGGGGGACTTCAAAAGATGATGCAATCCTTTCTCCATAGGATGATACGATGTATGGCCTCTCCCAGTGTGCGCTTGTCGTCACCTCCAGGAATGTCAAGTTGTAGCCCCGAATATGGGTCCACCACTTCATCAACCAAGACACGAGCATAGCCCACTGGAATCGGGGTGCAATGGAAGGTTGCTTCGGGGGTAATTGTAAAAGCAACGGCGTCCGCCACCTTCATGGATATGTTCTTCATTTTGCAGTGTAGCTCACAGTTAGTGTTCTCTATGACGTCATCCACAGGGTATGTATCGTCCAGCAGTTTGTCGCCCGGGCGGAACCAACGCTGCTTCTCGGCATGGATAGGATGGTGCTATCCAATGCTGGACGATCATCCGCTTGCTGCTGCCGCTGCCGAGACCCCCTTTCCGGGCTAAGTGAGTCGATCTCCTACTGGTGCTGCTGGAATTTGAGTGCCAACTCCGCGTGCCTTACATCTAGGCCTTGAAAGCGTTTGATACGTCTCCAATGTATCTATAAATTTTTATTGTTCCATGCTATTATATTACCCCTTTTGGATGTTTATGGGCTTTATTTTACACATTTATATCATTTTTGGGACTAACCTACTAACCGGAGGCCCAGCCCGTATTGCTGTTTTCTTTGCTATTTCAGTATTTCGAAGAAAAGGAATATCAAATGGAGTCCAAATGGAATGAAACCTTCGGGAGCGTGATTTTCGGAACGAACGTGATCCAGAGGACTTTGAGTGCAAGTCAAGAAGCAGCCGAGGCGGCCACGAGAGGGTAGGACGCGCCCCCTAGCTCGTGGGCCCCTCGGGCGGCCACCAATGTACTTCTTCCTCCTATATAAGCCTACGTACCCCGAGAACATCCAGGGAGCCAACGAAACACAATTTCCACCCCTTCTATATCCGCGAGATCCCATCTTGGAGCCTTCGCCGGCGCTCCAACGGAGGGGGAATCGACCACGGAGGGCTTCTACATCAACACCATAGCCCCTCCGATGAGTTGTGAGTAGTTTACCATAGACCTTCGGGTCCATAGTTATTAGCTAGATGGCTTCTTCTCTCTTTTTATATCTCAATACAATGTTCTCCCCCTCTCTTGTGGAGATCTATTCGATGTAAACTCTTTTTGCAGTGTGGTTGTCGAGATCCGATGAATTGTGGGTTTATGATCAAGTTTATCTATGAGAAATATTTGAATCTCCTCTGAATTCTTTTATGTATGATTGAGTTATCTTTGCAAGTCTCTTCGAATTATCAGTTTGGTTTGGCCTACTAGATTGATCTTTCTTGCCATGGGAGAAGTGCTTAGCTTTGGGTTCAATCTTGCGGTGTCCTTACCCAGTGACAGCAGGGGTTGCAAGGCACGTATTGTATTGTTTCCATCGAGAATAAAAAGATGGGG
This sequence comes from Triticum aestivum, assembly GCF_018294505.1. Taxonomy (NCBI): domain Eukaryota; kingdom Viridiplantae; phylum Streptophyta; class Magnoliopsida; order Poales; family Poaceae; genus Triticum; species Triticum aestivum. Next base: position 20,294,231 of record NC_057801.1, read on the forward strand.
TTTATATCATATAGCATGAGTTTATCCCTCTACATCATGTCATCTTGCTTAAGGCGTTACTCTGTTCTTATGAACTTAATACTCTAGATGCAGGCAGGAGTCGGTCGATGTGTGGAGTAATAGTAGTAGATGCAGGCAGGAGTCGGTCTACTTGTTGCGGACGTGATGCCTATATACATGATCATGCCTAGATAATCTCATAATTATTCGCTTTTCTATCAATTGCTCGACAGTAATTTGTTCACCCACCGTAATACTTCTGCTATCTTGAGAGAAGCCACTAGTGAAACCTATGGCCCCCGGGTCTATCTCTTATCATATTTGCTTCAAATCTACTTTTATTTGCATCTTTACTTTTTGCATCTATATTATAAAATACCAAAAATATATTTATCTTATCATACTATCTCTATTAGATCTTACTTTCGCAAGTGGCCGTGAAGGGATTGACAACCCCTTTATTGTGTTGGTTGCGAGTTCTTTGGTTGTTTGTGTAGGTGCGTGGGACTTTTGAGGAGCCTCCTAATGGGTTGATACCTTGGTTCTCAAAAACTGAGGGAAATACTTACGCTACTATTGCTGCATCACCCTTTCCTCTTCAAGGAAAACCAACGCAAGCTCAAGACGTAGCAAGAAGGATTTCTGGCGCCGTTGCCGGGGAGGTGTTCGCTCAAGTCAAGACATACCAAGTACCCATCACAAACCCATCTCCCTCGCATTTACATTATTTGCCATTTGCCACTCGTTTTCCTCTCCCCCACTTCACCCTTGCCATTTTATTTGCCCTCTCTTTCCCAATGTCCTCCTCTCTCTTTCGCTTGCCTTTTTTTGTTTGCTTGTGTGTTGGATTACTTGTTGCCTTGGCGCAAGATAATACCAAATTGTGTGATTTCTCGAATACCAATAATAATGATTTTGTTAGTACTCCGATTGCTCCTCTTAATGATGTTGAGTCTTGTGAAATCAATACTGCTTTGCTGAATCTTGTTATGAAAGATCAATTCGCCGACCTTCCTAGTGAAGATGCCGCTACTCATCTAAACAACTTTATTGATTTGTGTGATATGCAGAATAAGAAAGATACGGATAACGATATTGTTAAATTGAAGTTATTTCCATTTTCACTTAGAGATTGTGCTAAAGTTTGGTTTTTGTCTTCGCCTAAAAATAGTATTGATTCTTGCAACAAGTGCAAAGATGCTTTTATCTATAAGTTTTCCTCCTGCGAAGATCATCACTCTTAGGAACAATATTATGAATTTTAAACTACTTGATCATGAGCATGTTGCCCAATCTTGGGAAAGAATGAAATTGATGATTCGCAATTGCCCTACTCATGGTTTGAATTTATGGATGATCATACAAATTTTTTATGCCGGTTTGAACTTTGCTTCTAGAAATCTCTTAGATTCGGCCGCGGGAGGCACGTTTATGGAAATCACGTTAGGAGATGCTACAAAACTTCTTGATAATATTATGGCTAATTATTATCATTGGCACACTGAAAGATCTTCTAGTAAAAAAGTGCAAAGAAATCAATGTTTTGAGTGAAAAGATGGATGAACTTATGAAATTGTTTGCTACTAAAAATACTCCTCTTGATCCCAATGATACGCCTTTGTCTACTTTGATTGAGAATAACAATGAATCTATGGACGTGAATTTTGTTGGTAGGAATAGTTTTGGAAACAATGCTTATAGAGGAAACTTTAATGCTAGACCGTTCCCTAGTAATTCCACTAATAATTATGGAAATTACTATAATAATTATTATGGTAATTTTAATAAGATGCCCTCTGATTTTGATAATAGTGTGAAAGAATCTATGATTTATCAAAAGAATTTTAATGCTTTGCTTGAAGAAAAATTGCTCAAAGTTGATGATTTGGCTAGGAACATTGATAGACTTTCGCTTGATGTTGATTCTCTTGAACTTAGATTTTCTTCTCCTAAGCATGATATCAATGAGTCTCTCAAAGCAATGAGAATTTCCATTGATGAGTGCAAGGAAAGAACCGCTAGATTGCGTGCAAAGAAAGATTGCTTTATAAAAGCGTGTTCTTCTAGTTTCCGTGAAAATAATGATGAAGATCTTAAAGTTATTGATGCGTCTCCTATTAGATCTTTGTTTTGCAATATTAATCTTGATAATTATGGGACTGATGATGAGTCAACTTTACCTAGAAGGCGTCCCAAGAATTCGGAGTTTTTAGATCTTGATGCTAAATTTGGTAAAAGTGGGATTGGAGAGGTCATCACTTTAAATAGTATTGAACCCACTATCTCGGATTTCAAGGAATTTGATTATGATAATTGTTCTTTAGAAGGTTGTATTTCCTTGTTGCAATCCATTGTTAATTCTCCTCATGCTTATAGTTAAAATAAATCTTTTACCAAACATATCGTTGATGCCTTGATGCAATCTTATGATGAAAAACTTAATTTGGAAGTTTCTATACCTAGAAAATTTAATGATGAGTGGGAACCTACTATAAAGATTAGAATTAAAGATCATGAGTGTTTTGCTTTGTGTGATTTGGCTGCTAGTGTTTCCACGATTCCGAAAACTTTATGTGATATTCTAGGTTTCCATGATCTTGATGATTGCTCTTTAAATTTGCACCTTGCAGCTTCCACCATTAAAAAGCCAATGGGAAGGATCAATGATGTTCTCATTGTTGCAACTAGAAATTTGGTGCCCGTAGATTTTATCGTTCTTGATATATATTGCAATCTTTCTTGCCCTATTATTCTTGGTAGACCTTTCCTTAGAACGATTGGCGCGATTATTGATATGAAGGAACACTAGTGTAGAACCGGGCAATAGCACCGGTTCGTAAGGCCCTTTAGTGCCGGTTCCATAACCGGCACTAAAGTGTGGGCACTAAAGGCCCCCCCTTTAGTACCGGTCCAGCACGAACCGGTGCTAAAGGGCAACCACGTGGCACGAGCCAGCTCCGGGGGCCTGGAGCCCTTTAGTACCGGTTTGTAAGACAAACCGGTACTATAAGGTTTGGGGTTTTTTTAGTTTTATGATTTCTTTTTCATTTAATTTTGTGTTTCCATTTTAATTGTTTTTCGTTTCCTAGTATTTTACGATACTACACATTGTACACGTTATGGATATATATATATATATAGAGAGAGAGAGAGAGAGAATTTCTAGTAGAACCAATCATCATGCATATATATATCATCAATGTCTCACAAACCACCATATTAATTAATTCACACATACACACATGTATAGCTATATACAATTTCTCCTACATATATGCATGTTGCCTTCGGAGCCAGTGGCATTAGCCTAATTGGTGCCTTCGGAGCACGATGACAATTGGAAGTGGTTTTCATGGGGGCGGTAGCGGGTAATAGTATTCTCCCTTCGGATTTATGACCTGGTCGAGCAAAAATCCCGCTATTTCCTCTTGAAGTGCTTCTACGCGCTCCGTTTCTAGGAGCTTCTCCCGCACCTCTTTGAACTGTTAAGAAGGAGATCAATATGCATGTGTATTAGTTGTGTGACTAGATATCGATAATGGTGTAAAAATTGTGAATAGTGTTTTGACAAGCGTACCATTCCTGTCTTTGAGATCTGCTCCTTTCGGACGCCATCATGCGAATGTTCTCGCAAACGCAGAATGCACACAGATCAGTCCCCTGCGCCTGCTTCAGGGCCTTTACGAGAATGGAATTTGATCAATGATAATAATTAATCAAGCATGATAATTAAAGAGATGGCAGCTAGCTAGCTAGCTAGTACTACTTAATTACTTACCTTGGGTCGAACCCATTTAAGCTTTTTTTCCATTCGCCTTCCGTGACGCTGATGAACCTTGCCCAAGCCCTGCCCGCCGACAAAGAAAATGAATAAAGGGGTTATTAAATAGTTCATATCATGAAATGACGAACTAAATAGGCCGAGATATATAGTTAATAATGATTGAAATTACCTGTTGACTATCCCAAACAAGATGTTATAGTCAGTTTTTTCTTTGAGTAGTGAGTCCAGTATTTCAACTGTTCCGGCGTCAACTTTAATGATACACAAGACCCAGTGAAATCTGCATGCACACACGTTTGCATGTCTTAATTAAGCGGGCATATGTAAGCAAAAACATGTAGCTAGCTAGTAGGCAAAAAACAGAGAATTTGTAGTACAAGACAGTGTGACTCACTGGAAGTTGTAAGGAAGTAGTATATCTTCATTGTATTTGAGGCGCTTCAAGAACTCTAGCATGCTGTCCTCTACGGCCTTTTGATGACGTGGATTTATTTTCCATGTGTATTCATTAACGGTGTTTGGGTCAATGAACCCAATGCCAAAGCGTCCACCTTTTCTCATTTCATACATCTTCATCCTGCATATAATACCACAGAAAAGAATATAGTGAGGATAATTACAGGTAATGATTGATCAAAAGGATCACTACAGCTAGCTTGAGACTTAAATTACAGAAAGAAATCACTTATAGACAATAGCAACTGACGATAGATTTGTCGAGTGCGTCTTGATTGTATAACTGAAACAGTTCAGAATACTCAATGGATAGAGCTTTCTCATGGAAGTAATGCTCCTCCTTGACATTCACCATGAGGGACAATCGATTGGAAATCTTAGTAATGTTCATGTACCATTGATGCAATTCATACATTCTCGTTGGGAGGTTCTTGACCCTGTCTGGCCTGACCAAAGGTTGGCCCCAGACATATTTCCGTTTTATTTCATCCTCTCTAAGCACAGGCATGGGCGCGATCTCGAGGAGTTGTCCAACAGTGATCTTGAGAACTTCAGCCTGCATTATATGGTCCTTGGTTATTACCACATTTCCCACCTCGGGAACGTAAACTGTTTGCCCACAATAATATTGGGCGCGCGTATTGTCACGTGTTGTTGGCACAACAAGAAAGGGGATCGATTGCGCCGCCTGTTCTCCCAGCTGGGGAATGGTTTTCCCGCATTTTTTGACACCTGCTTGTTGTTTGCTCGATCCCAAGCTCGCCTCCTTCTATAGACGTGCTCGATTTAACTTCCTGATGTGGCGCTCATAGTCTGTGTCAACAGGCTTGGGAGCTGGTGGTTGAGCCATACAAATGAAGTGGTCAATCGTTTCCTCAGGCACTTTCTCCCTTGGCAGCGGTGGCGGTTTCGGTGCAAAATGGGCTTCCACCTCGGCCTTTGATATGCCTGCATTTTCCTCCTCGGACCTGTCATAAGGCCTCTGCGAAAGAGGCGTGAGGCTTGGACCATATTTATATCGCTTGCCGTCGCCTGTACTTCCTGTTCTACCTCGACTCGTACTGCTATGCACCATAGCTGAGGGGTGTCTCTTCTGCGATTGCTTAGGCGGCGGAGACGGCTGACGGGGCTGAGTTGGACGAGGAGGAGTGGCCGCCTGAAGCTGTGCCGGACTTGGAGGAGGAGTGGCCTGAGGTTGTGCCAGACTAGGAGGAGGAGTGGACGTCTAATGCTGTGGAGGACTTGGAGGAGGAGGAGTGGCCTGACACTTTGCCGGACTTGGAGGAGGAGTGGCCTGACACTTTGCCGGACGTGGTGGACTTGCAGGAGCGGGAGACTGCTGACTCGGTGGCGGACTTCGACGAGGAGTCGGCTGACGCGTTGTCGGTGGCCTTCGAAAGATGACGCAATCCTTTTTCCATAGGATGATAGGATGGTTGGCGTCTCCGAGAAAGCGCTCGTCGTCACCTCCAGGAATGTCAAGCTCTAGCTCCGAATATGGGTCCACCACCTCATTAACCAAGACATGAGGATAGCCCGCTGGAATCGGGTTGCAATGGAAGGTTGCCTCGGGGGGATTTGTAAAAGCAACGGCGTCCGCCACCTTCAGGGATATGTTCTTCATTTTGACGTGTAGCTCACAGCTAGTGTTCTCTGTGATGTCATCCACGGGGTATCTACCCAGCATTGCGTCGTCCGGGGCGGAACCCACGCTGCTTCTCGGCATGGATGGGGCAGTGCTATCCAATGCTGGATCATTCGCTAGCTGCTGCAGCTGCTGAGACCCCCTTTGCTGGGTAAGTGAGTCGATCTGCTCCTGCTGCCGCTGGAATTTGACTACCAATTCCGCTTGACTTGCTTCTAGGCCTTGAAGGCGTTCATAGTCCCGCTTCCTCTGCTCCTCCTCCATCTTCCTCTTCTTCTCCTCCGCAATCTTCTTTCTCGCACGGGTTCTGTAGTCGGTGTTCCAGTCTGAAAACCCCTCATACCACAGAATAGCGCCCTTGCCTTGTGTTCTTCCCGGGTGTTCAGGATTTCCCTGGGCACGCGTAAGCTCGTCGTTCTCTCTGTTGGGCTGGAACACCCCCGATCGTGCCTATTCTATTGCAACAAGTATCGCATCGTCGGCTCCCTTCAGACTTGCCCTCGTCGAAACATTGCCTGTCTTCGGGTCCAACTCCCCCCATGCGCATAGAACCAATTCTTGACCCTGGGGGGCCAGCTCTTAGTAACCGGAGTGGCACCTGCATCCTCCATCTCTTTCTCAGACTTATCCCACATAGGCATTGCCACCGCATAGCCACATGGCCCCAACTTATGGAACTTATCCTTTTTTTCGGCATTCTTCTTGTTTATTCTCGACCGTTCCTTAGCTAATTCCGAATCCTTGAATTTCACGAAATCGTCCCAATGAGCACATTGGTTCTCTAGTGTTCCCTCGAATACTGGAGTCTTCCTTCCTCCCTTGACGTACTTGTCCCATTCACGATTCTTGTGGTTCTTGAATGCAACCGCCATCTTCCTAAGAGCAGCGTCCTTGACTTTCTGCACATCTCCTTTTGTGAAATGATCTGGTAGGGTGAAATGTTCCATGAGAGTATCCCAAAGCAGATCTTTTTGATTCTTGTCGACAAAAGTAACATCTGGACATGGAGCAGCGTCCTCTTTGCCTTTTTGTCTTTTGTCTTTTGCTGGCTCTCTCCATTCTTGAAGGGAGATCGGGAGTTGGTCCTTCACAAGAACTCCGCACTGACGAACGAACTTGTCCGCAATCTTCTTAGGCGCTAATGGTTCGCCATTAGGTCTGACTACCTCGATATTGTACTTTACGCCCTCCTTCAACTTTTTGTTCGGGCCTCGTTTCGTCCTTTTTCCTGAAGATTTGCTCGATCCGGATGGCTGAAATAACAAAGATCGATTCGTTAATATATCTTCAAGTCATTTAAAACATGTGATGATCACCAGATACCTGCTTATATAAATATATATACCTCGCCGGTCTTTGTTGTTTCAGGATCAACATGTTCTTGGTCATCGTCATAATCGTAGTTCATGACTTCATCAATTCGGTCGTCGCGATCAAATATCATATCACCCTCTCCGGTGTTGTTTAGAAATTCGGAGCCGTCATAATCTTCTTCATTCTGATCATCATCTGGCCCGCGTATCATATCGAACATGGTCTGTTCTCCCTCTCTGTCGGTATTGTCTGCCATAGCTTTTATTTAACTAATTCAAAAGAAATATAAAACAATTTAGTATTCAAATTACATCGTCTCGAATAATAGATATAATCTTGAATACTTCGTCTAGAATAATAGATATAATCTCGAATACATCGTCTCGAATAATATATAATATTGAATAGTACATCACTGGCTAGCTAATTAAAGATCGAATACTACAGAAGAATCTAGGACACTCGCGGTTCCTGCGGCGCGGGCGGTGGACACCCAAAGAGAAGGAACCCTCACAGGATCATAGCTGAAGTGAGATCCCCAAAGATATTGCCAGGTATTGGAGAACCTGCCGCCCTCTAACGCAACCATGTAGCGATGGGCGTGCTCGTCCTCCTCCCTGACACGGCGAAGTACCACCTCCGGCGGGGCCGGGTCCTTCCGCACCGAAACTGGCCCACGCGAACGCCACCAAACGAGATCAGGGTCGACGACGGGACCCGGGGCCGGGTTCCTCATCAAGCGGCGCGCCCCTCCAGGCAGCACCTCCCAGTGCCAGCCCGACGGAGCCCAGTCCCGGACATGGGTCGGCTGGACGTCGTCGCAGACGGGTCGACTGCGAGGATGCGGGCCGGGCATCGTCGAGAACAAATACTAGCTATATGCCCGCAAAAAGTAATATTTTTTTAATGATTGGATTTTGGTAACTAAAATTTCTAACATTTCTACTATTTCAAAAATCTATATACTATTTCATACTAATTAAGCATCTAACACTAATTAAACACTAATTTCCATATAAAAAAATTTGATAACTAAAACAATAATAATGTAAATAATCTAAACTAATTAAACATACAAAATACGTATATACTAATATATACATGCATTAATTCATACATATGTGTGTCTGTGTGTTCCATATAAATTTTTTTGATAACTAAAACAATAATAATCTAAATAATCTAAATTATATACTAATTCATGCTTGTGTGTGTGTGTGTGTGTGTTTTGATAACTAAAACAATAATAATCTAAATAATCTAAATTATATACTAATTCATGCTTGTGTGTGTGTGTGTGTGCTCGGGGCCGGCAGGGGCGGCGCCCATGGTGGCCGCCGGGGGCGAGGGAGAGAGGTTAGAGGGGGAGAGCTCACAGCGGGGCGACGGCGACGGCGAGGCGACGGCGGCGACGGTGACGGGGGCGACGACGGAGACGAGGGCGGCGACGGGGACGGGGGCGGCGACGGGGACGGGGGTGGGCCCGGGGGTGTGACGGAGACGACGGCGGAGACGGGGACGGGGGCGGCGACGGAGACGAGGGCGGCGACGGGGACGTGGGCGGCGACGGCGACGGAGACAACGGAAACAGAGGAAGAATGAAAATTTCGTAAGTCAAGTATATATAGAAGGCACCTTTAGTACCGGTTGGAGCCACCAACCAGTACTAAAGGCCTGTTTTGGCCAGGCCAAGCGGCGGGAAGCGACCCTTTAGTACCGGGTCGTGGCACAAACCGGTACTAAAGGACCCCCCTTTAGTACCGGTTTGTGCCACGACCCGGTAATAAAGGGGTCGCGCTGCCACCCCAAAGTTTAGTCCCACCTCGCCGGGCGAAGGGCAGCCGCACTGGTTTATAAACCCAACCACGGCTACCACTTCGAACTCCTCTATATAGCTAGCAGGCTTGTGGGCCTAAACTCTGCGCGCTGCCCTGTGAGTCTGCTGGGCCTTTATGGCCTGTAATTACACACCTGTGGCCTATCAGGCCCACAGGGCAGTGCCCCAATTTTTTTTATAGTTTTTTTCTTTTCTGCTTTATTTTCTTCTATTTATTTTTGCGTAGTTTTTTGTATAGTTTTTCCTTTTCTGTTATATTTATTTTCTTCTATTTATTTGTGAGTAGTTTTCCATCTAGTTTGCCAAAATTCAACATTTTCAGAGTTCATTTTGTAGTGATTTTCAATTTCACGGTCATTTTGTAAACGATTGAAAAATAGCAAATATAATTTTTTTTCTTTTCTGCTTTATTTTTTTTCTATTTATTTCTGAGTAGTTTTTTCTTTTCTGCTATATCTATTTTCTTCTATTTATTTTTGAGTAGTTTTTTTATATAGTTTTTTTCTTTTCAGCTATAGTTTTTCTTTCTTTTCTGCTATTTTTCTGTTAGTGCCCGTAGTTTTCGAATTTGAATAGTTTAAATTTTGAATTATTTGAAATTAGTGTGAATTTGTTTGCACATAAAATTTCTTCACGTTTCAAATGCCAAAACACATAACTACCCTAACTATTACAGAGATTCCCTCTCGGTGCGAAACACAGAAGAAAGTGATGATAGCTAGTGAAGCCGATCACATCCCAGATCTTTGGGTGTGAAACTTTTTCTTCGCGTGTGTCCCTTTGCGCTGTAACCATGGAAAATCTTCATCATTTAACGGTATGCTCAGGTCAATATTCACTGTGAATGGAGCAATTTCATCAAACTTTTCATAATCTTCTGACTTGTTTGTCTTGTCATCCACTCCCACGATGTTTCTCTTCCCAGAAAGAACTATGTGCCGCTTTGGCTCATCGTACGATGCATTCTCTTCCTTATCTTTTCTTTTTCTTGGCTTGGTAGACATGTCCTTCACATAGAAAACCTGTGCCACATAATTGGCTAGGACGAATGGTTCGTCTGCATACGCAAGATTGTTGAGATCCACTGTTGTCATTCCGTACTGCGGGTCTTCCGTTACCCCGCCTCGTGTCATATTGACCCATTTGCACCGAAACAAAGGGACCTTTAAACTACGTCGATAGTCAAGTTCCCATATGTCCTGTATATAACCATAATATGTTTGCATTCCCGTCTTGGTTTCTGCATCAAAGCGGACACCACTGTTTTGGTTGGTGCTCTTCTTATCTTGGGCGATCGTGTAAAATGTATTACCATTTATCTCGTACCCTTTGAAAGTCATTATATTTGAAGATGGTAACTGGGACAGCAAGTACAGGTCGTCTTCAATAGAGGTGTCATGCATGGTACGTGTCTGCAACCAGCTGGCGAAACTCCTGGTTTGTTCACGTGTAATCCAGTCATCAGACCGCTCCGGGTGTTTGGAGCATAGCAAATTCTTGTGTTCATCCATATACGGAGCCACCAAGGCGGAATTCTGTAGTACTGTGTAGTGTGCTTCAGTGAGAGAATGTCCGTCATTGCCGGGTGTTTGAATGCCTCTTCTTCAGCTTCTTCCCGCATTGCCGGCTCAGCTTCTTCCCCCATTGTTGTATCATCGTATTCAGGGAACCCATGGCCAGGATAGCTGTCGTCGTCCTCTTCTTCTTCATTGTCTTCCATCATAACCCCTCTTTCTCCGTGCTTGGTCCAAACATTATAGTGGGGCATGAAACCGGACTCAAACAGGTGGACGTGAATGGTTCTTGACGTAGAGTAATTGCGACCATTCTTACAGAAAGCACATGGACAAGGCATAAAACCATCCGCCCGCTTGTTTGCCTCAGCCGCAAGCAGAAAAGTATGCACGCCCTCAACGAACTGGGGAGAGCATCGGTCATCGTACATCCATTGCCGTCTCATCCTCATTACACAACACCGAATAGACCAAATTAATACAAGTTCATACATAAAGTTCATACAACACTTAAATGCAACAAACAAATAACTCTCTACCTAAAGCATTTAAATGCAACACAACAAATGCGATGAAGATCGCAACTAAGGTAACAATTGATCCAACAGCATAATGATACCAAGCCTCACTATCGATGGCATATTTTCTAATCTTTCTAATCTTCAAGCGCATTTTCTCCATCTTGATCTTGTGATCATCGACGACATCGGCAACATGCAACTCCAATACCATCTTCTCCCCCTCAATTCTTTTAAATTTTTCTTTCAAGTACTCGTTTTCTCTTTCAACTAAATTTAACCTCTCGACAATAGGGTCGGTTGGAATTTCCGGTTCACATACCTCCTTGATAAAAATATCTATGTCAACTTGATGGGCATAATTTTCATAAACACGAAATGCAACAAATAGTTTTAAAAGAGAATATACCACATCCGAATCATAACAAGGACGAGGCCCGACGGGGACGGATATCAAAACCATGGCACTATGTATAACAAACAACGTACGGGTAAGATAATTATTATACGAGTAACTATATATCCAAATCACACAAACATCAATTTTTTATATAAAATTTCATGAACAAGAGGCTCACCACAAGGTGGTGCCGGCGACGGGACGGTGCGGGCGATCGACTGTGGTTACGACGGAGATTTAGAAGGCACTAAGTAAACCACACCTACATATGCAAACTAAGTGTTATTTTAACCCCAAATTGCATATAAATGAAATACTACCACATATAATTCCTCCCAAATTAATAAAACCCACAATTAGTCACTATATAAACCAATGCAAGAGCTAATCTAGCAATGAGAGATGAAAGGACAAAGTTGCTAACCTTGGTGATCATTTGAATGGATGGGGGCCTGCAAATCTTGACAAATTTGGGGCAAATTTTGTGATGAACTCGAGAGGAAGAAGGGAAGAACAGAGGAGAGGGAGAGGGGAAAGGGGGAAGAACAGAGTGCGGGTGGACGAAGGGTTTATATAGGACGACCTTTAGTACCGGTTCGTGCCACGAACCGGTACTAAAGGTGCTGGAAGGGCCCCACTCTGACAACATCCTGCCACCACTTTCTTTAGTACCGGTTCGTGGCACGAACCGGTGCTAAAGGTTCGCCACAAACCGGTACTAAAGAGCTCCTCCCGCCTAGCCGTTGGAACCGGCACTAATGGACACATTAGTGCCGGTTCTGTTACAAACCGGGACTAATGTGTCTCACATTTGACCCTTTTTCTACTAGTGGAAGGGAATATTATATTCCAATTTCCATTAAATAAAGGCATGGAGCACTTTCCAAGAAAGAAAGTCAAATTACCTTATGAATCTATCATGCGAGCTACTTATGAATTTAGTGACAAAGATGGCACTACTTAGATCTATCTTCGCTTTTATGCCTAGCTAGGGGCGTTAAACGATAGCGCTAGTTGGGAGGCAACCCAATTTTCTTAGTGTTTTTGTTTTCGTTCCTGTTTAGTAATAAATCTTGCATCTACCTTATGTTTAGATGTGTTTTTATCTTTTAATTAGTGTTTGTGCCAAGTAGAACCTATAGGATAACCTATGATGATAGTTGATTTGATTCTGCTGAAAAAACAGAAACTTTGTGCGCACGAATTTAGTTTTGTTAAATCACAGAAACTTTGTTTGGTGTTGATTCTTTTTGCTGCTAATCAATAGGCAAATTTTCCAGGACTTCCTATTTTGGTAGGATTTTTAGGGTTCCAGAAGTTTGCGTTAGTTACAGATTTCTACAGACTGTTCTATTTTTGATAGATTCTGTTTTTCGTGTGTTGTTTGCTTATTTTGATGCATCTATGGCTAGTAAAATAGTTTATGAACAATAGAGAAGTTGTAATACAGTAGGTCTAACACCAAAATAAATAAAGAATGAGTTCATTACAGTACCTTATGTGGTGGTTTTGTTTTCTTTCACTAACGGAGCTTATAAGATTTCCTGTTGAGTTTTGGTTTGTGAAGTTTTCAAGTTTTGGGTAAAGATTTTATGGACTATGGAATAAGGAGTGGCAAGAGCCTAAGCTTGGGGATGCCCATGGCACCCCAAGATATTCAAGGATAGCCAAAAGCCTAAGCTTGGGGATGCCCCGGGAAGGCATCCCCTCTTTCGTCTTCGTTCATTGGTAACTTTACTTGGAGCTATATTTTTATTCGCCACATGATATGTGTTTTGCTTGGAGCATCGTGTATTATATTAGTATTTGCTTTTTAGTTTACCACAATCATCCTTGCTGTACACACCTTTTGGGAGAAGCCTACTTGATTAGGATTTGCTAGAATACTCTATGTGCTTCACTTATATCTTTTGAGCTTGATAGTTTTTGCTCTAGTGCTTCACTTATATTTTTTAGAGCACGGTGGTGACTTAATTTTGAAGAAATTGCTAGCCTCTCATGCTTCACTTATATCTTTTTGAGAGTATTTTAGAACAGCATGGTATTTGCTATGGTTACAAAGTTGGTCCTAGAATGATGAGCTTCCAAGTTGGGTATAATAAAAACAATCATAGAAAAGAATTGGATGCTATGATCAATTTGATGCTTGATAATTGTTTTGAGATATGGAGGTAGTGATATTATAGTCATGCTAGTTGAGGTGATTATGAAAAATACTTGTGTTGAGGTTTGCGATTCCCATAGCATGCACATATGGTGAACCACTTTGTGATGAAGTTGGAGCACAATTTTATTTATTCAGTGTCTTCCTTATGAGTGGCGGTCGGGGACGAGCGATGGTCTTTTCCTACCAATCTACCCCCCTACTAGCATGCGCGTAGTGGTTTGGTTTTTGATGACTTCTAGATTTCTGCAACAAGTACATGAGTTCTTTTGACTAATGTTGACTCCATGGATTATACACACCTCACCCTTCCACCATTGCTAGCCTCTCTTGTGCCGCGCAACTTTCGCCGGTACCATACACCCACCATATACGTTCCTCAAAACAGCCACCATACCTACCTATTATGGCATTTCCATAGCCATTCCGAGATATATTGCCATGCAACTTTCCACCGTTTCGTTCATATGACACGCATTACTTTTGTCATATTGCTTTTTTGCATGATCATGTAGTTGACATCGTATTTGTGGCAAGGCCACCTTCATAATTTTCATACATGTCGCTCTTGATTCATTGCATATCCCGGTACACCGCGGAGGCATTCATATAGAGTCATATCTTGTTCTAGCTTTGAGTTGTAATTCTTGAGTTGTAAATCCATAAAAGTGTGATGATCTTCATTATTAGAGCATTGTCCTAGTGAGGAAAGGATGATGAAGGCTATGATTCCCCCACAAGTCGGGATGAGACTTCGGACTTCACAAAAAGAAAAAAAGGAAGAAAGAGAAAAAAAGGAAGGCCAAAAAGAAAAAAAAAAGAAGGCCAAAGAAAAAAAAAGAGAAAAGAAAAAAAAAGAAAATGAATAAAATGAGAGAAAAAGTGAGAAGGGACAATGCTACTATCTCTTTTTCCACACTTGTGCTTCAAAGTAGCACCATGATCTTCATGATAGAGAGTCTCATATGTTTTCACTTTCATATACTAGTGGAAATTTTTCATTATAGAACTTGCTTGTATATTCCAATGATGGGCTTCCTCAAAATGCCCTAGGTCTTCATGAGCAAGCGAGTTGGATGCACACCCACTTAGTTTCTTTTGTTGAGCTTTCATATATTTATAGCTCTAGTGCATCCGTTGCATGACAATCCCTACTCACTCACATTGATATCTATTAATGGGCATCTCCATATCCCGTTGATACGCCTAGTTGATGTGAGACTATCTTCTCCTTTTTTGTCTTCTCCACAACCACCATTCTATTCCACATATATATATAGTGCTATGTCCATGGCTCACGCTCATGTATTGCGTGAAAGTTGAAAGAGTTTGAGATTATTAAAGTATGAAACAATAGCTTGGCTTGTCATCGCGGTTGTGCATGATTAAATACTTTGTGTGATGAAGATAGAGCAACAGTCAGACTATATGATTTTATAGGGATAACTTTCTTTGGCCATGTTATTTTGAGAAGACATGATTACTTTGATTAGTATGCTTGAAGTATCACCATTTTCATGTTAATATGAACTTTTATTTTGTATCATTTGGATTTGAACATTCATACCACAATAAAGAAATTTACATTGAGAATTATGCTAGGTATTCCACATCAAAAATTCCTTTTTTATCATTTACATACTCGAGGACGAGCAGGATTATATTACACCTTTTGGATGTTTATGGGTTTGATTTTACACATTTATATCAATTTTGGGACTAACCTACTAACCGGAAGCCCAGCCCGTATTGCTGTTTTTTTCCTATTTCAGTATTTCGAAGAAAAGGAATATCAAACGGAGTCCAAACAGAATGTAACCTTCGGGAGCGTGATTTTTGGAACGAACGTGATCCAGAGGACTTGGAGTGCAAGTCAAGAAGCAGCCAAGGCGACCACGAGAGGGTAGGGCACCCCCCATCTTGGAGCCTTCGCCGGCGCTCCGCCGGAGGGGGAATCAACCACGGAGGGCTTCTACATCAACACCGTAGCCCCTCCGATGAGTTGTGAGTAGATTACCACAGACCTTCGGGTCCATAGTTATTAGCTAGATGGCTTCTTCTCTCTTTTTGGATCTTAATACAATGTTCTCCCCCTCTCTTGTGGAGATCTATTCGATGTAAACTATTTTTGCGGCGTGTTTGTCGAGATTCGATGAATTGTGGGTTTATGATGAAGTTTATCTATGAAAAATATTTGAATCTCCACTGTATTCTTTTATGTATGATTGAGTTATCTTTCCAAGTCTCTTCGAATTATCAGTTTGGTTTGGCCTACTAGATTGATCTTTCTTGCCATGGGAGAAGTGCTTAGCTTTGGGTTCAATCTTGCGGTGTCCTTACCCAGTGACAGCAGGGGTTGCAAGGCACGTATTGTATTGTTGCCATCGAGGATAAAAAGATGGGGTTTATATCATATTGAATGAGTTTATCCCTCTACATCATGTCATCTTGCTTAAGGCGTTACTCTGTTCTTATGAACTTAATACTCTAGATGCAGGCAGGAGTCGGTCTACTTGTTGTGGACGTGATGCCTATATACATGATCATGCCTAGATAATCTCATAATTATTCGCTTTTCTATCAATTGCTCGACAGTAATTTGTTCACCCACCGTAATACTTATGCTATCTTGAGAGAAGCTACTAGTCTAACCTATGGCCCCCGGGTCTATCTCTATTCATATTTGCTTCCAATCTACTTTTATTTGCATATTTACTTTTTGCATCTATATTATAAAATACCAAAAATATATTTATCTTATCATACTATCTCTATTAGATCTTACTTTCGCAAGTGGCCGTGAAGTGATTGACAATCCCTTTATTGCATTGGTTGCGAGTTCTTTGTTTGTTTGTGTAGGTGCGTGGGACTTTTGAGGAGCCTCATACTGGATTGATACCTTGGTTCTCAAAAACTGAGGGAAATACTTACGCTACTATTGCTGCATCACCCTTTCCTCTTCAAGGAAAACCAACGCAAGCTCAAGACGTAGCAGCGTTCTGCGTCATGCTTCCTCTGCTCCTCCTCCGACTTCCTCTTCTTCTCCTCCTCCATCTTCTTTCTTGCATGGGTCCTGTAGTCGTCGTTCCATTCCGAAAAGCCCTCATACCAGGGAATAACGTCCTTGCCTCGTGTTCTTCCCGGGTGTTCAGGATTTCCCAGGGCACGCGTAAGCTCGTCGTTCTCTTTGTTGGGCGTGAAAACCCCCTTTCGAGCATCTTCTATTGCGTCAAGTATCTTTTGTTCGGCTCCTTTTAGACTTGCGTTCTTCGAAACTAGGCCTGTCTTCGGGTCCAACGCCCCCCATGCGCATAGAACCAAGTTCTGCACCTGGGGGGGGGGGCAGCTCCTTGTAACCGGAGTGACCCCTGCATCCTCCATCTCTTGCTCAGACTTATCCCACTTAGGCATTTCCACCGCGTAGCCACCTGGACCCAGCCTATGGAACTGCATCTTCTTTGCGGCATTGGCCTTGTTTTTTATCTACCATTCCTTAGATAATTCTGATTCCTTGAATTTAACAAAATCGGCCCAGTGTTCTCTTTGCTTCTCCAGTGTTCCCTTGAATTCTGGAGTCTTCCTTTCTGCAGCGAGGTAGTTGGCCTATACAGTTTTCTTGTGGGTGTTGAATGCAATTGCCATCTTCTTAAGAGCAGCGTCCTTGGCTTTCTGCACATCTGCATCAGTGAAATATTCTGGTAGGGTGAAATGTTCCACCAGAGATTCCCAAAGGGTTTTTATGCTCTGTCGTTGACCCAAGTAACACCTGTACGTTTAGTTTTTGGCTCTTTCCATTCCTGAATGGAGATCGGGAGTTGGTGCTTCACAAGAACTCCGCACTAACGAGTCCAGTTGTTCGCAATGTTCTTAGGCGTGAGGGGTTCGCCACTAGGTTTGATGGAGTCGATGTTGTACTTTACACCCTCCTTCAACTTTTTGCTCGGGCCTCGCTTTGTCCTGCTGTCTATAGAAGCAGATTTGCTCGATCCGGAGGGATGAAAGAAGAAAGATCGATTCGTTAATATATCTACAAATAAAAAAAACATGTGATGATCACCAGATGCCTGCTTATATAAATATACCTCGCCAGTAGTCTTTGTTGTTTCAAGATCAACATTATTGTCTATGTCATCATTGTCCGTGTCATAATAATCATAATCATAGTTCATGACTTCATCAGCTCGGTCGTCGAGATCGAATATCTTATCATCACCCTCTCCTGTATTGTTCAGATATTGGGAGCCGTCATCTGCTTCATTCAGATCATCTAGCCTGCGAGGGCTGCGTATGATGTCGAACAATTCCTCTTCTCTCTCTCTGCCGGTATTGTCCACCATAGCTTTTACTTAACTAATACAGAAGAAATATAAAACAATTTAGTATTCAAATTACAATGCATGGATGCAATCAATAAGGAAAAACTGAACCATATAGTACATAATATGCGTCGTCTCGATTAATATATAATCTCAAATACATCGTCTCGAATAATACATATAATCTCGAATACATCGTCTCGAATATTATATATCGAATACATCACTGGCTAGGTACCTAATAAAGATCGAGTACTACAGAAGAATCTAGGCCACTCGCGGTTCCTGGGGCGTGGGCGGTGGACACCCAAAGAGAAGGAACCATCACAGGATCATATCTCCGGTCATCTTCCCAAAGAACCTGCAAAGTATTGGAGAACCTGACATCCATAGCAGCCATGTAGCGATGGACATGCTCGTCCTCCTCCGGCGGGGACGGCTCCCTCTGCACCGAATGTGGCCCACGCGAACGCCACCAAAGGAGATAAGGGTCGACGACGGGACCCGTGGTCGGGTTCCTCACCAAGCGGCATGCCCCTCCAGGTAGCACCTCCCAGTGCCAGCCCGGCGGAGCCTAGTCCCCGACATGGGTCAGCTGGACGTCGTCGCGAATGGGTCGACGGCGAGGATACGGGCCGGGCATATCATTGAGAACAAATACTATATGCCCGCAAAAAGTAACATTTTTTAAATGATTGGATTGTGATAACTAAAATTCTATATGCAAATTCTAACAATTTGACATTAATCTAATTCATCTAACTAGAACTGATTCTAAAATTTCTAACATTTCTATATATATAACTAACATTTCTAATATTTCTATAACTAAAAAATAGAAAAATTGCTAACATTTCTATAAATATTTCTATAACTAAAAAACAGAAAATTTTTATAACATTTCCATATACCTAACATTTCTATAACATTTCTAATATTTCTATAACTAAAATAACTAAAATTTATAACAAAAAAAACTAATGTGTGTGTGTGTGTTTGTGGACATGGCGGTCGGGGCAGGAGCTCACCGGCGAGGCGCGGCGACGGGGGGCGGCGATGGGGACAGAGACGGGCGGTGAAGATGGGGATGGGGACGGGGCGGTGACAACGGGGACGAGGACGGGCTGGGCGGGGACGACGGGACGGGGCGGTGACGACGGGGCAGGGCATGGCGACGGGGCGGGGCGAGGCGACAGGGACGGGGACGGCCGGGGCGGCGACGGCGACGGAGGCAGCGACGAGGGGTGGCAGCGACGGGGCAGAGGAGAAAGAAGCAGAGGGAGAGATGAGAAATGATTTTTTTTGAAGCAGTTTCTTATATAGAACACCCCTTTAGTACCGGTTGGAGCGACGAACCGGTACTAAAGGTCTGTTTTGGCTAGGACAAGCGGCGGGAAGTGCACCACCTTTAGTACCGGGTGGTGGCACCAATCGGTACTAAAGACCCACCGTTTAGTACCGGTTGGAGCCACCACCCGGTACTAAAGGTGGTGCGCTGGCGCAGGTGCGGTGCGGCAAGTTTAGTCCCACCTCGCTAGCCATGGGGCGTCCGCACTGGTTTATAATCCCCAGTGCGGTAGCTTTCTCGAGCTCCTCTCCAAAGCAGGCCTACTGGGCCTACCTGTTCTCTGCCGCCCTATGGGCCTACTGGGCCTTTGCAGCCCTACATCCTGGCCCAACAACACGTCGGGTTCTAGTCATATGCAGGCCGCACTGGCCCGATAGGAGAGCTTTTTTATTTTCTTACTTTTTTTCTTTATTTATTTTTGTTTTATTTATTTTTGAGTTGTTTTCTGCTGTATTTAGAGTTTCTTTGTGAATATTTTTGCTTTAGGTACAAAAAATTACAAACTTTCTGTTAGTGCTGGTAGTTTAAAAATTTGAATAGTTTAAATTTTGAATAATTTGAAATTTGTGTGAATCACTAGTTTGTGAATAACTTAACTTTGAAAATAGATTTTTCAGTGATTCTTTTTGCTTATGTTTAATATTAGTGTGTTTTATCATTATATTCAATTTGGTAATGCTTAGGTTATTTAGAAAATGAAATGCCTTTGTAACAGATGAGTTTTCGTCCGAAACCCTGATACTTCGAAACAGATTGTCCATTTTGTACACAAAGTGCATCCAGTTTTTGCAGTAACCATCTCTACTTTTTTGCACATGCTATGTGGGTGAAACTATGATACCATGCCAACTTTCAACCTTTTCTGAGATCATTTGAAATGCTTTTCAACTTCAGGGTCATTTAGCTGAAAAATCAGTAAATGCATGAAAGAATTTGTTTGCACATAAAATTTCTTTCGAAGTACAAATGCCAAAACACATAACTACCCTAACTATTACAGAGATTCCCTCCAGGGTGTGAAACACAGAAGAAAGTGATGATAATGAAGCCGATCACATCCCAGATCTTTGGGTGTCTAACTTTTTCTTCGTGTGTGTCCCTTTGCACCGTAGCCATGGAAAATCTTCATCATTTAACTGGATGCTCGGGTCAGTATTCACTTTGAATGGAGCAATTTTATCAAACTTTTCATAATCTTCTGACATGTCTGTCTTGTCATCCACTCCCACGATGTTCTTGTCCCTGAAAAAACTATGTGGCGCTTTGGCTCATCGTATGATCCATTCGCTTCCTTATCTTTTCTTTTCCTCACTACTAGGAAAAGGGCTATAGATGGGATGGACACTAATGGCGCACCTGTCAGGTGGTGCGCCATTAGTATATACTAATGGCGCACCATGTTCTGGTGCGCCATTAGTGTGGAAGACACTAATGGCGCACCAGCCACAAGGTGCGCCACTAGTAACAATTTTTTTTAATTTTTCCAAACATTCTAATGGCGCACTGTGGCACAGTGCGCCATTACTAGTTTGCACCGTGGCACAGTGCGCCATTACTAGTGTAAAATAGTAATGGCGCACTGTGCACGGTGCGCCATTAGAATATATACTTTTTTTAGTTTTTTGCAAAACTTCTAATGGCGCACCAGAAGCAGGTGCGCCATTAGTAACCAGGGTCGACCCCCCGCTCCACCGGCCGCCGCCGCCGACCCCCCACACCCTCCCCCAATCCATCGCCGCCGACGTCCCACCGCACCCTTCCCCGCTCCACCGGCCGCCGCCGCCGACCCCCGGCCCGCAACCTCCCCCACTCCAGCACCGCCGCTGACCCCCCGCGCCCTCCCCCACTCCACCGCCGCCGACGTCCCACCACACCCTGCCCCGCTCCACCGGCCGCCGCCGCCGACCCCCGGCCCGCACCCTCCCCCACTCCACCGCCGCCGCCGACCACCCGCCCCCTCCCCCACTCCACCGTCGCCGACGTCCCACCGCACCCTCCCCCACTCCACCGGCCGCCGACCCCCGGCCCGCACCCTCCCCCACTCCACCGCCGCCGACGACCACCCGCACCCTCCCCCCCGCACCCTCCCCGACCCGCTCTACCGTCACAAATGAATGCAACTAAAATTGCTAAAAAAACAAATTTGATTATATTTTCAAATAACAAATTTGATGATATTTTGAAATAATAAATTTGATGATATTTTTTCATATTCATAAAAATTTTCAAATAACAAATTTGATGATATTTTTAAAAAAATTATTACTATTTTTATAAAAAAATATTACTGTTATGATTTAAACAAGTTTGAACATATTTAAACACAAATAAATATCAAACAACATTTTAAATGCATAAATACAAAAAATGGGAAGCCTGGGAATCAAACCCAAGACCTCCTGATGTGTGTTCTGCGTGCTGACCAGTCGGGCTAGTGGGCTTGTTCTGATGGAGTGGGGGTTATGTGTAATATAACCTGACCTGTCGGGCTAGTAAATTCTAATGGCGCACCGTGGCGGGATGCGCCATTAGAATGGTTGTACTTATGGCGCACTAGGGGTGCGGTGCGCCATTAGATCCCTCCCCCCAGTTCACCTGTTCCCCTCGCGCTGTTGCCTCCCTCCCTCCCTCGCCAAATCCACTCGACCCAAGCCGCCGCCCCCTTGCTCCGCCCCCTCCGTCCGCCGCGCCTGCACGCCGTCGGCGACGCCGCCGCCGCTGTGGTCTTGCGCTGCCCCGACCCCCACGGGACTCCACCCCCGCTGCCCCCGCGCCCCCGAACGGGATCGGCCGAGTGCGCGCCGCCTGCTCCTCTCCTCTCCTCCTCCCTCCGACGAGCGAGGGCCTCCTCAGGCCCCTGCAGCAGCCGGCGAGCGCGGCCCCGACGCGCCCACCCCGCCTGCCCCTGCCGTCCTCCGCCACCGGCCCCTGCTCTCCTTCGACCGCGGCGAGCGAGGACCCGGACGAGCTCAGACCAAGACCCCAACCGCTTCACCGACCCCGACCCCGACCCCTTCGGCGACCAGGTACCTCTCCTCCTTCCTCCTTCCTCCCTCTCTCCACCATTCCCCATTCCTTCCAACTGATGCTCCAAACTGAATGTATTGGCAGTGTGTTAACTGAATTTTCGCACTGCATTTTTGTAACTAGGGTTTATCTTGGGTAGGACCAGGAGATGTCTTATGAATTTTTGTTTATCTTGAATATCTTGGGACAATATTCTGGCCATATGGTTAACACACTGAATTTTTGTTTTTGTCTTCTGAGGTAGCTAACGGTTCATTCCAGTCTTTTGAGATAGCTAACAAAAAGAAGAATACAATAGTGAGGCAAAACCTAGTTACACCAAAACTATACTGGAGTAGTATTTCTTAATGATACAAGTTGATGAATAATGTAGCAACGTGAGTGTATGATGTATTGCCATCCATTCACTGAATTTTTTTGACAGTGTGTTAACTGAATTTTTTTGACAGTGTGTTAACTGGCCACTTATCTTCATTTCAAAGCCCAAGTTGCAGCCCTTTAGATTGACAGCTGGACAGAAGGTATCTTCTACCACATTTGGAGTATGGTTCTGGCTCACACTGTAGTTGTAATTCTACTATAAATTTGCACTATAAATCTATTGAAATTATATTGTTAATACACTGCAATTACATGTCTACTGTATTTACCTCCTCTTCTATACCTTGTACTAGAAGTCAGCAAAAGAATATCAGTTCTACTTTGCCCCCTAGTAGATCTGGTAGAGTAAGAAACTCCCCTTATAATGATGCTTTTCTCTAGAAAAAAAAGATCCTGGATTTTTTTATGGTATTCTTTGTGGTATTAAGATGGAAACCTGGGATACTATTTCTGTTAGGAGATGGTGTTATATTAAGATGCATATATTGTTATGTTACGCAAATTGTATCATCTTGCCACTTAAGTCAGCCTTCCCTTTAAGCAGAAAATTCAGTTAGGAGCTACTTAGGCTACTAAAAACTTGAGCTACTGTCAAAAATTCAGTTATGGCATCTAGAATTATGTCAGTTTTGTTTTGTAACTAGAAGACCAAAGTGTTAGGAATTCTGTCCAAACTGTAGTTTTCAGTATTCTGTCCAAACTGAAAACTGTTAAAAAGCATGATGTTTCTTGGATTTCTGTAATGATGATGATGATGGAACACATGGTCTTGGATTTCTGTAATGATGATGGAACATTATAAAGCACTGTACTCCAGTGTGTATGAAGGATACAAAAAATTTAGCAACTTCTCTGATTTTATAAAGTTGTTCTTATATGGGTGAAACTTCACTTGTTTTTAGGCTAGTGAAGGGTGTTGATTTATTGTGACGCCTCTGAATTACTTGTGATCACATTGAGAAAGACTTGCAAAGATGATGATCATCTTTTGCAGAAAACAATTTCTGTAAACACGTCAGTAACTTTGCTAGTTTGCTGGGTTTTGTCTCCGACCATTGTGTCGTGATGAATTCGCAGGTACCCCGAGAGGCCCTTGAGTTTGCCGGAATGTTGATTAACTTTCGTTCCGGCAAATTCGGGTACTCCATATGTCCTATTTTCAGCAAAGGTCATGCTGAAATTTTCTGTGAATTTTAGCATGACTTTCCTAAAAATCGGATATATGGGGTACTTGCTACTAATGCATGGGCTGGGGTATCTTAGTACTTAGTTCAGTAGGATCAACTGCCCCTTTATCTTGCTGCATTAAACCATAGGTGGCAATAGAGCCAAGTGATTAGTGCCAAGTGATTAGGCCCAACGTAGGTTTCACGGCCATAAGTGTTTTTTCATTTTTGCACCAGCATCATAACAATCACAACAAGTGTTCTGCACCAGCATCATAACAATCACATAACTACATAACAAAAGCAAACTTGTTCATCAGTACAAAAGAAAACTTGTTCAACATAACAAAAGCAAACTTGTTCAACCACATAACTACAAACTGAGACACATAATACCACAAACAACTCAATATCCCCAGTAGTAGAGGTCATCCCAATGATCATCCGCCTCTTGCCATTGCTTCAAACCTTCTTTGATGGTTTCGATTTTCTTCCATGCCTCGTAGGTGACGTACGCATCTTTCGCGGCGTACTCGATGAGGTTGTTTGGCGGTGGGCTGTCCCCCCATAGTTTGTGGTCCAATTTCTTATTGATCTTCTGCTTCATTTCCTTGTAGGATGGGTGGATGAGGCTGGCTACAAACTCAGCCAAAGACTGCCACTTCTTTCCATTGTTTGGAACTCTCCATTTGCGTTGCATGTCGACGAACTTGTCAGGGTTGATCTCCAAACCAAACAACTTCAGCTTCTCCTTGTCACCTCCAATCGAGAAGCCAACAAAGGTGTACAGCTTCTTCTCCTGCAGGAGCGGGCGGAGTTCCTTGGGCCTGCATCAAATTAATCTGGTGCATCAAATTCATCTACTTCAAAAACTTCAGAAACTACTAATTAGACAGAAACTTGAGAACTTCGGAACTAGTATTGCATCTACTTCAGAACTTCAGAACTATTGCATCTACTTCAGAAACTTCAGAAACTTCAGAAACTACTAATTAAACAGAAACTTCAGAACTTCAGAAACTTAAGAACTTCAGAACTTGTATTGCATCTACTTCTGAACTTCAGAACTATTGCATCTACTTCAGAAACTTCAGAAACTACTAATTAGACAGAAACTTCAGAACTTCAGAAACTTCAGAACTGGATGTTTTTACCATTTGGTTGCCGCGGTGATGTGGTATACCAGGACGAGATCCTCCATGCATAACTGCAGAACTGCAGCCATTTGCGGAGGTTCATCTTCCTTGGTATACTCGACATCAACGCCGATCGACCGAGATAGCATGCCGCTGAGCCTCCTCCTGATCTCGCGGATCCTCTTGTCGGCTTCGTCTGGATTGCTAGTGCATACGACATCCAGCGGCTCCGTCAGGTGGATATGAACCTTGAGCGGCACGGTGTAGTCTTGCTTTTGCCCGGGGACCGGAACATCGTCATCGACCACCAGTGGCTCCTTGCCAGACGCCTCACCACGGTGATGCTTGGCAGACGGAGGGGATTTGCTCCACGATGCCTCCGCCATTCTCTTGGAAGACGGAGGGGAGTTGCTCCACGATTCCTCCGCCATTGCCCTCCTGGCCAGCGATGGTGGAGGCAGAGGGAGGTAGAGGGAGGAAGATGGAGCGGCAATGGAATGAGGAGGGAGGCAGAGGGAGGAAGATGGAGCGGCAATGGACTGGAAGAAAACCCCCTCTGCATCGTGGGGAGTTGCCAGTGGAGGGGAGACTTGGGGAGTTGCCAGGGAGGGGACACGTGGGGAGTTGCCTCGAAAACTCAAACGTCCTGCCCTTTGGCCCTCGAAAACTCTGGAGGGGAGACATGGGACCTTTGGTTTCTCCTGTTTCTGAAACAAAACAAAAAAATAATAGCCATATTTTCCTCTAAAATTAATGATCACTGCAACCATATTAAGAGATCAATCTTCAAGCATTAAAACAGCACCAAAACAGTCACTGCAGCGATCCAAAATGGCACCAAAACAGCAAAAAATGCCACCAAAATGGCACCAAAGTATCATCCAAAATGGCACCAGAGTTTTAATGCACTGTACCTTCACCATCAGCCAAAATGGCACCAAAATGGCACCAGATTTTGCATTGTATCTTGACCATCTGCCTCTTCATCACCAAAGTCTCATGCATTTTGCTACCTGGAGATAATTGTAGTAGAAAAACTGCATCAGGATCACATCAACAAAAACTACAGAGAAGGTTGATCACCAATCAAAACAAGGAACATGCAGTAATAGTATAACCTTCATGTCCATTCGCTACTCATCGTCGTCGATACGAAACAACGAACTCTATGCCCACTCCTGTTTTCCTCATCATCACTACAACCATAAGTGTTTTTTCATTTCTGCACCAGCATCATAACAATCACAACAAGTGTTCTGCACCAGCATCATAACAATCACGTAACTACATAACAAAAGCTTCATTGGTGTCCCCAATTCCCAACTGCACGGCCAGCAACTCACACAACGCGCAGGCGGCGCCATTGGTGTCATTGGCGGCGGCGGTATTGGTGTCTCCTGCGCCAGCACGGGCATTGGAGCTTAATGCACCCGGGTGTACGCCGGCCGGCACCTCGCCAGCAAGCGGCCCCTCCGTCAGTTGCACGCCCGCCGTTGGCGGTGCCTCGACATTAGCCGAGCTCGACGCCATCATCACGGTAAATAATTAAGCCTCTCGGCCGAGGACTTCATCTCCTTTTGCCTTTGACTGGGCATCCCTGACGCCCTACATGTTTTCGCAGGGCGCCGCCGACATTCCGTGCACTCTCCTGCACTTCGTGAACGACGAGTTGGTCGATGTCGCCATGGGCAATATCGTTCAACCGGGCAACCCCGTGTTCCACGGTAAACCGATGCCACCCACCATGTATAGGGTTCAACTGGTTCGGGTGCTGTCAGGCTGCGACGAGTTGTTACCTCCAATTCAACCTGCCGGGGCCGACGAAGAAGATCTGATGACCCTCGGCGCCTGCCTAAGCTGGCCCCTGCTTTGGCCGAAGAGCCAGATTCGTTTGGGGGCAGGGGACACCACCCCACAGACAAGACCGCCAGTCGTGCCAGCGTCGCTCCATGGCAAGAATGCCGCAATGCTACCGGACATGCCGGACATCCCTATGGCACAGGATCCGGACATGCATATTGCACAGGATCCGGATGACGACGATCACGACGACGGTACATTTACCAACGTCGATAAGTACTTTGCCGAACATGGGTACGGCGACGAGTTCGGCGGGCCTCCTTCTCAAGAACCCAACCAAGACGACCGCGATCTAGCTGGTACGGCGGAGAAATCCATGAATCGTGCTATTAATGTCTTGCTTTTCTCTTCCGATCCTTTTGTTGCATACTTATATATTGCTTATGTATTGTCTGTTGTCTGGCTTGTGCCTAGAGATGCCGTCGTATGTCGTGTACAAGGGTAAGGTTCCCAGAGTCTATGACGACTGGGGGAGTGTCGGAGACAGGTTCACCGTTTCAGCCGTAACAGTTACAAAGGGTACATCACTAGGGCGGAGGCGGAATCTAGATACGCCCACTATCTAGCGGGAGAGAGGAGGGAGCATTGGAGGAACCGGGTGAAGACCAGTTTCATTGCGATGATGCTCATCGTGATGACCGCAGCTCTTTTCTATGTGATGGTAGTTTAGATGATCGATATCGACTTGTAATGTGAAGACAAACTCGCTACTTGCGGTCTCCGAGACTTGTAATGTTCTATCTTCGTTCGGTCTTTTGTATTGGAAGACTAATATGATGAATTGTATTCGGAGACTTACCTTCTATTGTATTGGACGAATCTGCTGTTGCTGTGTGGTTCTATCTATATTCTGTCAAATAATATATTTTGTAACCTGTGAAAAAATCAAAAAAAAACTAATATTAATACTAATGGCACACCACACAAGACACTAATGGTGCACTGTAATAATCACACTAATGGCGCATCATCCACTGGTGCGCCATTAGAAAGGCAAAGCACATGGGTATATATGGCCCACTGGGAGGAATTTTAATGGCGCACCGTAGGCAATTCTAATGGCGCACTGCTTGGTGCGCCATTAGAACACCAGATACTAATGGCGCACCTGTTGTGCGTCATTAGAATTTAATTCTAATGGCGTGATGCTAGTGGCGCACCAGTAGTGCGCCATTAGTAGGCAAAACTGGTGCGCCACTAGCATGCCTTTTCCTAGTAGTGTCTCGGCCTGGTAGACATGTCTTTCACATAAAAAACCTGCGCCACATCATTGGCTAGGACGAATGGTTCGTCTGCATACGCAAGATTGTTGAGATCCACCGTTGTCATTCCGTACTGCGGGTCTTCTGTTACCCCGCCTCGTGTCATATTGACCCATTTGCACCGAAACAAAGGGACCTTCAAACCACCTCCATAGTTAAGTTCCCATATGTCCTCTATATAACCATAATATGTTTCCTTTCCCGTGTTGGTTGTTGCATCAAAGCGGCCACCACTGTTTTGGTTGGTGCTCTTCTTATCTTGGGCCATCGTGTAAAATGTATTCTCATTTATCTCGTACCCTTTGAAAGTCATTATATTAGAAGATGGTAACTGGGACAGCAAGTACATGTCATCTTCAATATCACCATCATGCATGGCATGTTTCTGCAACCAACTGGCGATAGTCCTCGTTTGTTCACGTGTAATCCAGTCGTCAGACTGCTCTGGGTGTTTAGAGTGTAGAAAATTCTTGTGTTCCTCCATATACAAAGCCACCAAGGCGGAATTCTGTAGAACTGTGTAGTGTGCTTCAGTGAGAGAATGCCCGTCCATACATATTATTGGATGCCCTTCTAGCTTGCCTTTTCCATCCAGTCTGCCCTTATGCCGCGATTCAGGAACACCAATCAGCTTAAGGTCAGGAATAAAGTCAATACAAAACTCAATGACCTCCTCATTTTCATGGCCCTTCGAGATGCTTCCTTCTGGCCTAGCACGATTATGAACATATTTGTCGTGGTGGGCGCACGGCAGATGCCAAGGGATGGCTCAAGAGAGGAGGAGGCTCGAGGGCGCTGGTGGGCTTCGGAGGGGAGGTTGACATGCGCGGGCGCGGGACGCCGGACATACCCAGGTTCGGGGCTCTCCAGAGAGATAAAACCCCTAGTCCTGCCGAGTTTGGTTGGATGGTTGATAGTACAATGTTGCTCCTGGAGCTCTTTGAGGAGGAAGGTGGCTGGCAAAGGCTCTGGTTGCTCCTTCTCCTTGGTGTCGCTATGTCTCTGTTGAATATCTCGTGTCCTCTCTCTCTATATTATCTATGTTGAATATCTTGTGTTCTCTCTCTATATTGTCTACTCATCTGGCGCGGACTCCTAGGGGGATTTTATAGACCAACCCACCCAGGGTTACAATGGTAATATGCCGAGTCGGTGGGCCCGTATAGTCGGTGTCCGGGGTGCCGGGCTGGGTCCCGCTTGGGGGCTTGTGGTTCGCCGGGTTCCCCTAGGTGCGGGCCCCGCGTGCCTAGGGGACCTGTGCGCCGTCTTGTCGATCGTCAAGGCGTGGCCGGGTCGAGTCACGCACAGTGTTCTCCGTCAGGCCTCCGCTTGCTGTCGTCAGCGGTAAGGGCGGGAACACTGTTGCCGTGCCAGCCCTGGTCAGCGGGTAGGTAAGGGGCACTGTTGCCACGCTCTGGCTGACCACGGGCATGGGCGGGGGCACTGTAGTCTTGGTCATCAGTGAGTGAGGTCTCGTCCCATCGTACGGCCTGGATGTGACGGGAGCTGACCCGTGGCTGGGTTGCCGTGGACGCCACGGGTGTCACGACCGGTTTTCCGGGTATTAATTTCTAGAAAATGGCCGTTGTGCTCACCAGCCCCAGGATTACTGTTAGCTGATAAGGCACCAACTTGATACAGAAATTGCAAGCAAAATACAAAAAATATGTAGTACAAGACCATTCTGGCCTGGGAATACAACAAATGGTTTCTAGTGGTTGATGGCGGAAGCAGTTTGTGGTTCATCAGTGTCCATGGAACTCCATTTCCCACAGGAACAGCTGACCAGGTTAACTCCTATCTTCGCGAGGCTGCTATCACCATTGCTTAGGTTCCGGGGCTGTCATCGCAACGCTCCTCTCCATGCAAGAAATCTGGCCAAGACAATAGCCAGGGACAAGCCAGTGAGTACTTTGAATGTACTCGCAAACATTATGAACACGGGTATAATATAAATGATAATCATGCGCTAAAATATTCTATGATCACATCGTCAGTCATAAAATAAAATCTCTGATGCATGCAAGCAGGTTATTTATATGCAACATGAATATGCAATAATGGGGTAGAAATAACATGCACCGATCGGGTGTCTGAAGCGACGCCTCGAAAGGGCCATGATATGAAGCATGCCTTAGTCGGGCGTCTAAGCGGCACCACATAAAGGGCTTATATGGTAAATAAATAACAAGCATGCCACAGTCGGGCGTCTGTGCGACGCCACATAAAGGGCTTATAAAGTAAATAAATAACAAGCATGCCACAGTCGGGCGTCTGTGCGACGCCACATAAAGGGCTTATAAAGTAAATAAACAACAAGCATGCCACAGTCGGGCGTCTGTGCGACGCCACATAAAGGGCTTATAAAGTAAATAAATATCAAGCATGCCAAAGTCGGGCGTCTGTGCGATGCCACATAAAGGGCTTATAAAGTAAATAAATAACAAGCATGCCACAGTTGGGCATCTGTCCGACGCCACATAAAGGGCTTATAAAGTAAATAAATAACAAGCATACCACAGCCGGGCGTCTGTGCGACGCCACATAAAGGGCTTATAAAGAAAGTAAATAACAGTGAATATCCAGGAGGTAGAATCGTCCCAGGGATACTCAATAAATCAAGTAATGACAATAGTTAGTCCATGATAAAAATAATCATAATCATCATAATTAACACAAGTCACAAATCATGACCCATGTTCTGGTTCAGCAGTTTCTCCTCCGAAGACTGACACTAAGACCGACACTTGACCCGACCAAGACTGTAGTCCTTAACCATGGACACGACTATTCGAATAGGTTTAATACCTCTGTAGAGGGTGTACTCTTTACCCACGAGTAACGGATTTCTTTAGTCCATCGGGACTAATTCCGTCTACGATCTTTTAGTCGAAAGCACGCCTGACTTGCACAGACCAGCTTAACTTTACTCGTGTCTAGAATCACCCACGACACTTGTTAAGCAAAACTCTAAGTGGGGAGGCTACAACCTCGTGTAGCATGGGATCAAATTTCTATCGCGCGCTCTAAGGGGTGCCCCCCTCTCGGTCCCAACCGGAAACACCCATGCTCCCAGACCAGGTGGCATGCCTATCGGATGCAGCCGGTATCTTCCACCATGGCCTCTCTGTACGGTGTGTGCCAAGACAAGGGTTGACAACTTACTGAACCATACCCTACCTACGGCAGGGACAAGTGGCAGCACGAAACAAGTATGGAGGTTACTGGAACAAGACTCGATCTACGGCCGACTCAGGAGGCTTAAGTATTCCCTGCATGATATGTATAACAAAAATATTTCAACCAACAGAATCACCAGTCACTATACCTTACCATGCCATACCGGACATAGCCGCCCCGACGGAGACCGGAGACAAGCTCATGCCTACCCAAGGCAGAGGCTTTCCCGGGTTTCTTTCCGGCATGCATGCAAGGCATTCGAGGATGATTATCATCACAAGTATATCTGTTTCCAACAGCAAGGAAATCTCCAATATGCATACATGCAAATTATCGTATCACCACATAAAATAACGAGTTCTCCGAAATGAGGTGGTGTTATAAACGTGTCAACCAACACACCAAAAATATTATGCCAGGGTTCAGGATGCTTGCCTTCAAGTTGTGGGGAGGCATGGTGCACTCCAAAACTTTTGAAAGCTTTCTCTTCTCTCCAAAATCCTATTAAAATATTCTTGAATCAATATATAGTTTCGAAAACAGTACCAAAAAGTTGTCTGAAATTTTTTCAAATAAATCTTAAAATAAACTATACTAGATTTGAGGGAGGTAGGAAAAAGAATCAATTCATTTGGAGTTATATTTAAAAAGTTATAGCCAGTCAAAGTTTAGTCAATATTCTGTTTTTTTAAATATAACAGAAAAAAGAAAAACGATTCGAATATGAACACGTCGAAGACGTACTCCGGAAATATGCTTCCACTTAACCCACGTGGACAGGTGCGGGGTCACTGACAGTGGGTCCGGGAGGCCCACTGGTCAGGTTTGACCAGTCGTCCTTCCCTCCTCTTCCTTTGCCCGAGCGGAGGCGGGACTCTGGTGATCGTCACCGGCGATTGGCGGCTCCTCGCGGGGCCCCGAGGGCGGGGATGGATCCGCCACTCCAGGGCGGTCCTCCCGTTGGTCGCCAGGCAGGTGGGGACGGAGGGAGTCGCCGGCGGCGAGCTCCTCGGCGGAGGTGGCCTCAGGAGCTTTTGGGGCTTCTGGCTATGGTGGTTCACGAGCGGGTCTGAGGTGTTGGGCGGCTCCGTAGGGTCATGGGGAGGAGGATGGAAGCACGGGAGGGGTCTGGGGGCTTTGTCCTTGGCCGTATTTTGCTGGAGCGAGGTGGCGCCCGATCCTGCCGGAGTTGGGGAAGAGAGTGGCCCCTGGCCAACTGGGAGGGGGGAGGCTTCCTACGACTCGAGTGAGGCTGCTGATGAGCCTAGGAAGGATGGAGAGGGCTTTATATAGCCCCGCGAGGTCGGTTCCCGTGGCCACGGATAAGCTTGCCGGCGAACCGCCTCTCTGTTTGCGGCAGGGTGACATGGGGGAGGCTAGCGGGGTCGGGAGGGCGAGCGGATGAGGACGTCCTACTCACGAGGGCAGCTGGCGAATGGAGGAGGCTCGGGCAGCGCCGTTCGTGGCAGAGGCGCACTGCGGACGCTGGCGTGCCGCCAAGAGTGCCCTGACGGTGGCGCTGTAGGGTGCCCGGGCGGCTTGGGGGTTTCTGATGAGTGGATGAGGCCGGGGGGTGGGCTCTGGAGGTGAGCAAAGGTCAGGGGCACGGATTGGGTGCGACGCGGCGGCTCGGGTGCGCGGCTGCAGTTGGCGCGCTTTGGGCGCGCCCAGTGCGCGCCCACCATCTGCTCCGCGAAATGCCATGGCCTGCTAGGTGGCTTGGTTGGAGCTAGGGATTAGCAGGTCTAGTCTAGGGGTAGCTGGGATGCTAGTGGACATGCTTGTTGGGTCAGAGGATCAGGTCCACAATGCAAACCAAAACTCATGCCAAATCTGTTCATGCTCTCAAGGTGTTAGACAAAATGCCACGGGCACCTAGGCATTTCTTGGAGTGGCCAAATCTTCCAGATTGGGGTCTCTTTAGATGAATAAGAGGGTGGTGAGGCTAGTTTGTGAAAAGCACAAACTTGTTAGTGCAAGTTTGGCAGAACTTCAATTTCTGGACAGGAGGTAAATGACATTATTTCATGAACCAAAAATATTCCAATGAGCCCATCCTCCTGGACATAAGCGTTTTGTAGGGTGTGCTATAAGCAGGAGAAAGGATCAAGGGCAAAAGAGCAAGCAAAAATATGGTTGCTGTACAAACCATCAAGTTGGACCAGAATGAAAGTGGGGTTGATTCATTCAAATTTTTCAAAGAACATCACTGGGTTTCTGCATAAAGTTGAATCATGTGCTACTACTAACATCCCATAATTTTGGTGGAAGCTAGAAATAAATATTTAAATAGGTTGTAGTGCAGAATTGCCCACTGGACCAGATTTGAAAACTTGGTGTAGAACTCCAAATATCCAATGAATGAAATATCTTTTTGCATAAAAGTGATTTAGAAACATCACATGACATCTCCAAATTTTGGTGGGATTTTTAAATAAATTTATCAAAGGGTTGGAGTGCAAATGGCGTCCTAAACTTATGAAAAACCATTTTAGAGAGATAAAGCTCAGGGATAAATAATTATATAAATAATCCTACTGATAAAAGAATTGTTTTATTTGAGAGGGTAAATGAGTCCAATAATAATTGGAAAGTTTTTACTAGGGGTGATAAATCCACAACTTAGGGGAAAAGAGAGGCTCTGAGATCAAGAATAAATCCAAAAAAATAAAAATTTAATTTCCTGGAGAAATTTTAATTAATAAAACAAGGTTAAAAATTTTGGGGTGTTACAACGGGTGGGTTGGCTTACTAGGGAAGCCAAGGCTGCGCCGGGTCGAGTTGCCTTGCGCCAGCTGCTGCGGCCGGGTTGACGTACCTTGCCGAGTTGAGGGTCTTGGCCAGGTCGCGGGCCTTGCCGGGTCGAGCGACCCGGCCTGGCGCACGCCGGTTTGCGAGGCAATGCGGGCCCCGCTGTTTTTGAAATAGATCCGGGTTCCGTTGCCTGCCCGGGGTTCATCCCCCCGACAGTAGTCCCCGAAGCTGTGATGGTCCGCCGTCTTCGGATGAGGGGGCCTTCGCAGCTTCCCCCTTGAGCAAGGCGGAGTCTGTGAACGCCGGATCCGGCAACACCCACTGTGTGCCGGTTTTTTCAGAAACCTGATCGCGGCGTGCCGGTCGTGGCGGGAACCAAGGAGTCAGCCGAATCTTGAGGCGCTCCCTCGGGCTTCGCGCTGGCGCCACGTGGTGCTCGAAAGCCGGAGAGGCCTGACAGGCCACGCGCGTGACGGGACGCGTGCGGATTTATTGCGGCGTCTGGGGGCCGATTGCACTTCCCCGCGCAGTTAGTGCGTGTGTACGTGCGCACTTATTGCGGGGTAGTGGAACGGGCGCGTGCAGACGATCCCACATCCCCACGTTTGAACCAGGGCTTATAAATTGACGGGGGGCAAGGGGGCGGCGGGCATTATTCTCGCTTGCGCCCTCCTGTCCCCCTGCTCTCGCCCTGCTCTTTGCTACTGACGCACAGCTGCGCCCGCAGCCCCGAGCAGAGCTCTTCTCCATCGTCCTTCTTCCTTCCGCTTCCATCCATGGCACTGCCGTCGGGCTCTTGGATGGGTTCCAATGTCACTGACGACGACATCACGCAGCTTCGAGCTTCGCGGCGCTTGCCGTGGGAGACGGACGTTGGTGTCCGCCTGTCGCGTGGCGAGCAAAGGCCCCAACCCGAGGGGCAGGAGCGCGTCGTCTTCCTTACCCACTTCGAGCGCGGGCTCGGGCTGCCAGCGAGCGCCTTCTTCTGCGCCTTTCTGGAGTTCTTCGGGCTTCAACCGCACCATCTCGGCGCCGGCGCCATCGTCCAACTCTCCGGCTTCGTAACCCAATGCGAGGGGTACCTGGGGGTCGAGCCGACGATCGACCTCTGGGCGCGCTTCTTCTCCTTGAAGCAGTAGGGCCCGTCGGCCGGGGAGTTCGCCGACTGCGGCGCCGCCGTCATCTCCAAGCGGTCGGGGGCAGACTTCCCCAAGATTCTGCTCGAGGATTCTGCCAAGAAGTGGCAGAATTCTTTCTTCTACGTCCGCAATCGTGGCGCGGACCACATCAATCTCCCCCCTTTCGCCATGGCACCGCCGCGGGCGAAGGCGAACTGGGGCTACTCGCCCCGGCGCCCGTCGCAGGAGATCGTTAGCCTCTGCGAGCGGGTGACGGTGATGAGGACGCAGGAGGGGTTCACTGGCACGGATCTTCTCGCCGCGTTCATCACCCGCGGGTCCTCCCGCTTCAGAGGCGCTCCTGCCTCATCGGCGAGATGATCGGCCTGCAGGACCCCAACCAAATGGGGTCGACGCGGCTGTCTTGGGAGCAGGCCGCGCGCGCCGTCAACGCCATCTCCATGGCCAATCTTGGAGAGGATTGGCGATTCGGCAAGGCGACGTATAGCCAGGCGAACCCGGCGCCGCAGGAGCCCGTGGAGGCTGGAGGAGGTCAACGGTAGCCCGTGGAGGCTGGAGGAGGTCGACGGTGGAGATGAACAGTATCCCATGGAGTC